>NC_060171.1:7929378-7929867 GCF_021292245.1 Micropterus dolomieu
AAAATGAATCAAGGACGTCAGTGTGTTGAAAAGTGGTGGAGACATAAGTTCAGATTAGGGGCGATACACTTAGCTCACATGCACTATTTACAATATTGGGTTCACGAGAACAAGATAAGATGATATTTTTACACTATTTGATGAAATATTCAATGCTGAAATATATTTAAATGGGGGTCCCCTAGAAAATTTTGAGCACTAAACACTTAATTTCCTGCATTCTGGAGATATTTTCTGCACCAATTTGTGGTAGAATTGTCTTTATTTAAATAAAGTGATTCAGATTTTTTTAGCTTAAACTTTTTGAACAATGCACATTTGTTTCTTTTATCTTTAAATTATAAGTTTTCTTATTGTGCAAATAAACCTTTCTCAAAGTATTTTTATTTGTTTTTTCAATATTTCATCTAAAGACTGCTTGAAATATTTATCTAGTATTGGCTTGAAAGCAGCGGGGATAAGGAGTTGGGGTCCGGTTTATTTTTCCCC
>NC_060171.1:7929887-7988975 GCF_021292245.1 Micropterus dolomieu
TTACAGACACGCAAAACTTCCTATTTGACAGGTAGGATGAAAACCATTCTAGAGCAGTACCAGAGATCCCCACCCAGTGCCTCAGTCTGTCTAACATGATGTTGTGATCAGTGGTGTCAAAAGCAGCGCTAAGGTCCAGGAGTACCAGGACTGAGCACATACCTTCATCAGCAGACATTAAAAGGTCATTGGTGACTTTAAGCAGGGCAGTCTCAGTGCTGTGGCTTTTTCAATATTTCATCTAAAGACTGCTTGAAATATTTATCTAGTATTGGCTTGAAAGCAGCGGGGATAAGGAGTTGGGGTCCGGTTTATTTTTCCCCTCGTTGCCGTGATCGGCGCATCTGGGTGACTCAAGTTTGATGTGCGTTAGTTTGATGTTTCCATTCACACTTGCCCATTCTGAGACGTCAAGCTAACGTTATTAGCACATCAGAGACTTTTCTTTTTTTAACCTA
This sequence comes from Micropterus dolomieu, assembly GCF_021292245.1. NCBI lineage: Eukaryota > Metazoa > Chordata > Actinopteri > Centrarchiformes > Centrarchidae > Micropterus > Micropterus dolomieu. The sequence continues at coordinate 7,930,346 of NC_060171.1, forward strand.
ACTGACTGATTCGCGCAGAGCTGAATGCCAGAGCTCGTGCACCGGGAACACTTCACAGTACAGAGCATAAAGCTGAACACAGATGTAAACAGTAACGTTACCTGTACTGCCGTATAACATCAGAGTCGCACCAAATGGAGTATATTATGAAGTCTCACACAAAGTATTTATTTATGACATTACAACATTATTTACATCCTACGAAAGGACAAGAAAATATTTAGGACCTTGGTAAAGGAAAATTAATACTTTGGTAATGAAATATAAGACTTTTAAGGCCTTATTTTTGGAATATGAAATTTAAAACTTTAATACTTTTAAGACCCCGCGGGTACCCTGATTAACAAATTAGAGAGCAATATTACAGCCTTTTGCTTGCACAAGGATTCAATTTTAAAAAACAACCCACAAAATGAAAAGCTATAGCTGCTGGTTTTAATACTCAAAAAGTGGTAAAAAAAAAAAAAATAAGTATACTATTATATGAAATTCTAACTCATTCAGATCTACTGGCTGTGGTGGATGAATGAGGATGCAGGGGCAATTCACCCAGGTATCTGTATAAAAGAATGTCCAGTGGACAGCCACTTAAAATAGGCCCAATAACATCCTGTGTTTCACATGGCCAGTCACACAGACGTAAATAAAAACACAACACCAGTAACAACTAACCCTCAACAAGGACAAAGAAATCTCCCTCTGGGATAAACCTCTCAATACCCTCCTTTTCTCAGTGTCCTCTTCCAGCAAAGCTCTGAACTTGGCTGAATAATTAAAAAGCATCCAAGGGCATAATTTGGCTGAAGAGTAGGGGGAAGCAACACTTACCCTTAGCATCCATCTTGAAGATAGAAACAAGTGCTGCATTCACTTGGTTGAACTCTGCTGTATCATCTGAAAGTGAAAAGATTTGATTCTTCAGTAGTCATTCTTAAATCAGCAAATCTGATATCCAGGCAATTATACTGACTGAAAAACAAATTACAACATTAACAATGGACCATAGCTGTGGTTGAAGTAAACACTAGTAAACCACCCCTGTCTGTTTGTAAAAACAAATTCAGGACCTCAAAAGGATATTAAAGTCTTAAGTGGTCAACTTGAGGCAACAAATACCTGTCTGAAGGAGCTGGGTGAGAATATCTGCAACTCTGAGGATGTTCTCGCCAGTTGCAAACCGTGGGAGCTCCTTGATTGCCTGTCGTCGAATCTGGACAAAGACAAGTGCACATACACACACAGGGAGTTATTAGAATGGAATAAAAATGACCATTGTGAAACTATACAGTCAACGGAGGGTGAGTGAGCTTTGTCAGTGAACAAGACAAAGTCTGTACCTGCCACAGAGACCATAAGGCACCCTTGCACACCTGTGTCCTTTAATACTCACCGACACATCCTCATCTTCACAGAGATCAAGCTGAGCATTAATGGCTGCATCGGCCAGTTCCGGAAAGCTGCTGAAGAACTTGGGAATAAACTGCGCAGCCAGGCGCTTCTCCTTAGGGCCACCCTTCACACCATCCAAGATTACTTGGTAGGCATCTTTGTGCTGCAGAGTAAGAAAGATTACAATAATAAAGATGTGCAAGATATAACAGCAGCATCAAGTTATTATTCTTGCTGAACCACACATTACATAATATGGTGTGGGTTCCAGATTGAAAGTGACTTTGGTTCAATGCTCACTGGGACAGCTGTAAATTTTAACAGTGCCTGAACACTGAGTGTACCTGGGTATTACAGGCATGTTTACTACAGTAACGTGGGAATTAGGGCTGGACGATATGGGGAAAAAAATGTTATCACGATAAAAAGTTTCATCTCTTTCGATAATTATCACAATAAATATCAAATCATTATTTGTTTCAAGTTTAAAGGATGATTTTTGCTCATCAGTGAAAGTTGAAGGGACCTGATGGTTAAATCTTCTTTATGGTCAAACCTTGAGGCCAAACAGTTGTTCACAAATCTGAGGTAGAACATTCAAAACAATTATGATAAAATCTTTGTCAACAAATATGCATGAGTAAATTACGTAAAAGCTTTTATCAGTCCTTTTTCCTAAACAAAATAAAAATCTTAATTAAAAAAAAAAAAAAAAAAGTCCTAATTAGTGTATGATTCAAGTGAATAAAATCAAACATTTATTGAACATTTGTTATATTGTTATTGAAAAAAAAAATTATATTGCGATAATTAGTTATTGTTTTATTGTCCAGCCCTAGTGGGAATGCCTTGAAACTAGCCACTTTGAGGTCACAATGAGGACACTCAATTTTTTTTAACAAATAAACATTATTTTTTAATAAAGGGGAGTACTCCTTAGACTGTGAAAACAGTTGCGTTATGTCCTATTGTGGTCCGTTTATTTAGTAACGTTAGAATATATCGCAAAAGGACAACGGAGAAGGTGTTTGAAAGTTTCCGATTGACAAAGACTATTTTCACATTTATGTCAGTTACATAATACATCTATTCAATTGGCATGTGTTATGTGGCTTACATTTCAGGAACAACAGACAAGCATCAATACAATAAGAGATCTCCAAGTAACAATAGATAATAGTAAGAAGAGCTATTACTAGCGCGTGAGGTAAATACCTCGGGAATAAAGTAATTTAGGAGTTCAAATAAACAATTAAAGCGATGTGCACGTGATATAGGGTATACCTCCACTTACAAAACTCTGCAGGTTCACTAACCTGTAAACGTCAAGTATGTGCGATGAATTAAACTCATATTTGAGGTAAAGTAAATTATTTTTCCAAATGTGAAGCAAAGCTCCAAAAGCTTCCAGAGAAACATTATCTTAAATGAGAAGTAACGTTAACGTTACTGCGGTAGATTTGAGTTCACAACCTAGCTAGGCTTAATCTAGTTGCCCTGATTTTAGTTTGAAAGATAATGGGTTTAAATAGTAAGTTTATAACCGGCTGGTTTACTTGAAAGTAATAAATGTCGAGTTAGTAACGTTACCGTCTATATTTAAGGGTCGCTATGTCGAGGCCATTTACATTGGTCACTACGTTACGTTAGCTAGCTACAGCTAGCCTAGCATGCACACAATGTTATGTAGCGTAACTCAACAAAGTTAACACAGTGGAAGTAAAATAAGTACTGCGACAAATCAACTAAACTCTCGGTTCAACTGCGTTGAGACGCGACCAAACTGGGCTTTATTTACCTGGCTGAGGTTGTCCTTGGCATCAGCAAGGATCCCGTAGCTCCGATAGAGATCCTCGATAGTGACCGCCATCAGCGTGCGTCGCCTGCCGCTCACAGATAACAACGACGAGAAAATCGTAGAAGAAAACCCCTCTCGGGTTGCGATTGCTCCGTTTTGGACGACTGCAGCCCAAACAACGCCCTATTATCGGAAAATATGTTCTCTGGTAAAGGGGACGTGGAGCTGAAATTTCGAGAAGCCCGTGAATGAACACCCCCCACCGTCTGTCTTCCCGCAATCTCTGGTGTGGTGGCTAAAATGCTACGGAACAATGAGTACCGTGCATGCGCAGGTTCTTCTTCTTCCCTTTCTTTATGAAATTTAATTGGCGGTTGGCAAACAACGAATTGGTGCATTACCGCCACCAACTGGTACGGGGTGTCGATCAGAAAAAATGACTGGTAAATAAACAAAACAAAATAAAAGCCAACCAAACAAAACAAAAAAACTCATATTCTCTCAGTCATCTTGATTACTCTAAGATAATGAAAAACAATTCGATTGCACTCATCTCTGGAGTTCTTTCTAAGAATATCTATTAATATCTAGTAATGTTTTTTGTCATTCTGAAGTTCTGAATCAGTTACCTTCTTTTTTCATCATACGGCTGATAGCGTACATGTTCTACTGTCACTTGTTAGTCACAGCCGCCTGTGTTATTATTACCTATTTTGAATAAAGTGCTGTTTAGTCCAGTGTGTCCAAATCTAAGTCTTAATATGATTGTATCATCTCTTCTGTTCCTTCTTGCACATCTCATTTCTCCCAGTTTCGTCAGAATTTTTTAAAACCACCGTCCTTTCCTCTCTTCCTCTCATTGCTTTTGCCATATTTTCTTCAGTTTCAGTAGTTATGCTCTTGATCTCTGTTCTACTGATGCTAACTGCCACATCAATGTATTTTTTTGGTCTCCTTTTACAACCTTATCTGCTATTTCATTTCCTTTGATGACAATATGTGGTGGTACCCACAAAAATATAACTGCAATGCTCATCATTTGAACTCTACATATTGTTTTATGTATTTCTATCTAAAATGTCTGGTCTGCACGCGCAGGTTTAACCGACCATGCAGAGTAACAACACATGTGACCACTAGTGTGCGCTTAAGTGGTGCGCAGTAAAATCAGTCATGTTTGAGGGAAATAAAATAAGATGCGTTGAGTCCCTTTTTTATTTTATGTACTATATTTATAACTATAGGTCCATCTTGGGGCAGGCTGAGGTTCATGGGAGATGGTCTGTTTAGTAATTTCTTCACCTTCATCTGACATATTGTTTGTTATACACAGTAATGTGACCCGTGTAAACTCTGAACACTGTATTTGACCTCTGACAGCGAGAAAATATGCATCAAAACTGAAAGTCAGTGCAAACACTTTTATTGAACTAATTCCCCACAACAACAATTCTGTACAAGCAATTTCCGCTCCAAATAAAATGTTTCTGGCATAAAATTTTGATCCAAGATTCAAGAAATGTGGTTTCACAAGAATCTTATTCCTGCTCCAAACTGGACCCCATCACATATCCTGCAAGGACCGCAATAAAAATTGGTTGAAATCAAGATCAAAACAAAAAAATCAGGTTATTTCCAGCACATGGTAAAGACAATAGACATGGGACGTATGTCTCTTCAAAGAGTGCTCTTATCATGTGTACAGTATGTAATGTTCTCATGTGCATCTACATGACTGTACAGAAAAAGTGCTTGTTTGTGAAAGAACGTGCTCCCAACTTTGATAGAGCAAGGTTTTGACATTGCTCAATATTTACTGTAATTGGTTTAATAAGCCCTTAATATTTCACACATGTAAACCGATTTGAGACTTACACTGCAAAAGTTTTAGAGACTGACCTAGACAGGCAGTTTCAATGTGACTGTTTAGTCTATGCTAGTCTTTAATTCATCATTCATTGTCTGTTTGCTGGGGGGTATTGGAAATTATGTTTACCCAGTGTGCCTTAAATGTCTTTCAAGTAAATCTGCCTTAAATTAAAAATCCTCATACCTGCGATTAGCAAACATAACCAGCCCTACCTGTCTCCACTCTGGACTCCCATGGGAATGCAGTAATTCAGCTCCAGCCTGGCAATGTTCCCCAAACGCAGCACAATGCCCAGTCCATATGACCAACGGATGCATTCCGCCAGTTTCCTCAAATGTGCTTGTGGCCCCTCACCTGAGTAAAAACAAACACATAACACATCAAGGCTAACCCCTGTCCAAACCTGAACTAGATGCGAGTAAAAATTCAAATTCACCCAATCCTATTTAATGAATTCAGTCATAAATGTCGAAGTCTGGTGCGTTAAACATAAACCTTTAACTGACACTACATTGATTCCGACTACTTACCATAGTTAAGGTTACAAAGGTTTCCGGCATTGAGGAAGAAGTGTGTTCTGAAGAGGTCACCAAAGCCCCCCTTGCCTGGTCTGAAGGGTAGAGGGGTGTAGAGGTGGAGGCCTCCAGCCCAGTAGCCCTCTCCTCCCAGGTAGTCACCTGCCATACCAGTAATACCAGCACACAACCCTTCACTTAACCATCAAACTTCACTCTGGTTACCAAGAAACTCAGCCAAGTTAATGTCTCACCTTCACTCTGTGGGCCCATACTGTACATACTGAATCCCCTGATACTGGTGGGGCCGCCTAGATAGAACCTAGGATGTCGACAAAGAAACACAAAACAAGACATAATACAGTTATAAGTTTTCTTTGAATACAAAAGAAGCCTAAAGTTTTTTAATTTAACTTAGTTTTATGGCTACAGTTGGTCTAGTTCAGAGGTTTCACACTGTAAGGTGAAAGGGAAAAGTACATGCCGGTGTTCTGAAAACAACTAATAAAATGTACTCTGAACATCCAGAAATCCACTTAGAAATCATAGAAAAAGACACTTTTCAACTCCAGAACCAGCCTAAAAATCAAGAAAATCAAGACCGGTTTTGGTCTCGTCTCGGACGCAACCATATTTGTACTCAGTCTTGTCTTGGTCTCGGACTCGGGTATTATTTCAAGACTAGTCAAGACCATAACTTTTGGAAAATCAATAAATTGCTTTTGCATTGTGTGATTAATTTGTTAACATCCCAACGTGGATGTAAAATGTATTGCTACAAATGCAACCAATAACCCTAATTAAAAATGTGTTGTTATGAGTGTCACCCCTCCCGCAATGGTAAGCATTGGAAAAAAAGTGTTGAATAAAGATGCTTCGTTGATTTCAGCTCTTAGTTTTTGTATGTGGGTGTTTTAATAGGAATGTGGATCTTTCAGATCAATTTGAGAAGTACCTATCATCTCGTTCCACATTTTATTGTGTGTCATGTAATGTGGGGAACTGGTCTTGGTCTTGACTCGCTCTCGCTCTCGATTTGGTCTCAGCCCCTAAAAGTCTTGGTCTTGTCTTGGTCTCGGTTTGGACGGTCTTGACTACAACATTAGTGCCAATTTGAGGAATTGTGAACAAGTATAAGCACAAAATAAATACAAAAAAAAAAAAAAACAGGGCTCAAATTGTCTCTTTTTTCTCTGACTTCAAAAAAACACGGTTTCTCTATTTCTGTACCTGTCTGCTATGCTTGTTGGCCTGTCACCGATGGGTAGGAGCAAACCACCCCACAATGAGGCAGAAAGGACCTGGAAGAGTGTGTACACAGAATGACAGAAGTAACAAACTAAAGAAGTATGTAAAGTTGTTGGGTTTTTTTAACATAAAAAGACAGACTACACCAAGGTTTTTGGAAATTAATCTGTTGGTCATTTGGTTAATTTAACAGACCATTCTCACAAAAGCCTGGGTGTATTACTTGAATTCTTTACCTAGCAATAAACTATGATACAGTATTGTACATTAATGTAATAAATCTAACACTTCTATATCCTGTCAGTTATACATGGCCAAGTAAAACAGCTTAAAGTTAAACTGCATTAAGTGCCTTTAGATGAGAGTTTGTTAAACAGCTGAAATATAAAATGTAGAATCTCACTGAGTCCCAGAAGAGTGTTTTGTTGAGCTGAATCTCAAAGTCCTCTTTCAGGAAACTGGCATCGCCCCCAGTGTAACCAGCAAGTTCCTACACCACCATAACACAAACAGTCAACCTGGTGTACCACATCAGTCATGTTGTTTTCATAAAGCATTTTAAAAAATCTCTGATTTAGTGTTACACAACTAACCTGATGGATCTTCAGAAGGCCACCTTTCCTGGGAAGGATGGACGAGTTTCTGGTGTCGATGACCATAGCATGCTGAAAAACAAAATGGCACCGTTCGGCAGCCAATAAAAACTTCACATCTACTGTATCATACAGGCTATAGTCAAATCTTCAATTTAAAATAGAAGACAAATACTGAAAGTGAGGACTTGAGGGAATGGCCACTCTCCTCCCGGACGGCAAATGAGGCAGTGCGAGCCAGACATCCCAGCTCTCTCCACACTCCCTCCCACTTCAGTGTTTGGCTGGTCTTCCAGACAGGGAACTGTGGGTGGTAAATTGATAGTAAGACATAAGTTTATTTCTTTTGTTTGTACAGATATCTTGCAGTAAATGAGCATACAGTATACATTGTTTGAAACATAGTAACTGTCCTTAAAACACAGGAAAAATAATGGCTCTGTGAAAGTCTGTCAAGGCCTATTTCATAATCCATCCATATATGACAAGTAAATGTTAGTGCAAAACAGATGGTCTAAAACAAAGTCCAAACTGGACTTTATGGTCAACAAGAGATTCTTTTCAGCTCGTTTCACTTCCTCAATGAGCACGGAAGCAAGAGAATCAGAACCACAATTTTAATTGCACAAAATGTGAGAAAACAATAGAAACCAGTATTTACGCTCAGTTCTGCAGAGATGCCTCGATCCGTCTCCCTCAGGGAACTCCATGGAAACTGACCTGTTACTTTGTAGATGTTCAGTGAGATGCTGAAAGTGAAAAAGAAATTAACAATGTCAATACTTTAATAGGATCCCTTTGTGATTACAAAATATATCCATATACATTTAAATTTACTCATCTGGCAGACACTTTAATCCAAAGCAACTTATATTTGACAAACAACATACAAGCATCAGTAAAGTAAGAGATCTATGAGTAACAACAGATATCAGCAAGAGCAGCAATAATACTTGTAAGAGCTATAAACACATAAGGCCTCAATGGGATAGATACCTAGTGGAAGCAATAAGAGTTAACAAAAACAGTGCAATTAAGACAAGCAAGGTGTAAGGAGAGAGAGGACGAATAGCACAGGAAGTGCATGTTAGAGGTTATGGATTAGAGGTGTTCAGAAGTGGTGAGTTTTCAAGAGCTTCTTGTTAGTTCGTTCCACCATCATGGTGTTACAATATCGAAAGATATGAAACTTTTTATCGTGATACCATTTTTGGCCATATTGTCCAGCCCTAGTGCATGATGGACCCAAATCTATTCATAGTTTTCAGTCATGTGACATGCGCGTTGACCTGGAGGGCAAAACACGGACCAACAAAGTGGCTCACACCGCAACTCCCCCGCAGAGATGCCGCAAAAGCAATCAAATTTTATTTGGATCATCTTTCAACTTAAGAAAAAGAAAGACATGAACACAAACTGCAAGTATTGGGCATATCTGATCCATATAACGTTACAGCATCCGCTGCTGCATTTCTAGCATTAAAAACCAACAGGTCCCTGCCGCTGCTCGACTGCGGTAATTTTTACTTTTACCTTCTGGGGAATCCCTCACCTAACACAGCTCAGGCTCGTCTCCTCGATTAGTAAATCCGAAATCACAACAACCATCCATCATTTTGGCAACACAAAAAGTAACAAACTCAAAGTAACAGTGTATCACTTGCATATTGGTTGGCAGGCAATGGAAATTAACGTCTTTTTGCTCTCCAAGGGAGCTTTTTCATTGGAGTGTGACGTCACGTAAAAACTATGAATAGCTCAAGTACCAGGAAAGTGACCTCAACCACCATTAAATGATGCAGTAATATGAACTGCATAACTTATAGCAAAAGAAAAAGCCTTCCTGCACATACAGTAAACATACATACATACTATGTATCAAGGTGATAAGGCCCAAAAAAATAATTTATTTTATGAAGTTGTTCATATCTTACTTGCGTTCAAAGTGTCCTGGTTGGGGTTTGAAGAAGGACAGGCCGTAGGATGTCTCTTTGGTCCCGTAGGAGAACTGGAAGGTCAGTTTCTCTGCCCGACCCAATACATTGGGTAACTTCAGGCCCAGTACCTGAAATTAAAGCGGGTGAGGTGATTAGGGTTTCCATTCTGTATTTAGAGGCAACCAAATTAATAACTGAAATTGGTAAACAAGTGTATTAAGGCCAGCGCAGTGTGACGCAATGATTGAATCCAAAACAGTATGTGGTCTTTCAGAAAGTATCTGGTGACATGAGCCATCACAGTGCTCACCATGCTTCCCTCATTGTTTCCGACCATGGTGTTGTAGCTGCCTGTCATACGTCTCAGCTCAGTGACTTCAAACGTCACGTCGAGGCCGTTGGGAAGAGCATTTTCACCTAAAGAAAACAAACATCAAAATGATTTTATGTTAAAACAATGAGAGGGGTATCTCCTGTCATGATCTAGGTTTGTCATTTGTTCATTAATTTGGAAATGTATGTGTGATTGACAGTACCTCGTGAGGTGTCAATAACAACTTCAACTTTTCTGAAGATACCGAGACGCAGCAGCTTCTGTCGGGCTTCATGGGATTTTCGCATCACCTGCACAACAAATTGAACCATGTGTTGGTGCTACTCACAAGCATAAATTGAACAAGCATTAATTAGTGCAGCTGTTTTAACATGCACCTACATCAATCAAGTTCTTTGCCTGGAAAACTCCTGCGATTTCATAAGTCAACAGGTCCTCCTTGGTTCTTCCAAGCCCATCTATGTGCACTCGTTGAACCACAACCTGAAAATTAAGAACATTAAAAACATCCTAAACAAAACACAGTATATTCATGTCACAAATAAATCTATTAAATTATTTAAGTCCACTAAAGCTGCTGGCCTGGTTGTGTTTTAGATACAGATTAAATAATTTAATTTACAGCCATTATACATTTTTTTTTAGAAGTGGCTATTTTCTAATAAACTGTGGCATGGACATGAGGCAAGCAATGCCTGACTCCTACGCTGGCAACGCACAAACATAATGTGGAGGCAGGTCTGGCAATGTGAGAATCCTATTGAGGCAGTCTGGTGTAATTAAGGTCTGGAACAAAACAAATCTTACATCCTTGTTTTCAAGAACTTCATGCTTTGGCTCCAGCTCAGTCTCTGGAGCCTCGATGTCGTCAGCTTGAACTCCTAGCTCTGGCCCTCGCATGGGCAGAGGATCCAGGCTCTGCAACGCAAAATATGAGGGGGAACATTTTTTAATTATATTATATTAATTATATTCGCAATCAGAGGTCATACTGTATTTTACCAATCAAATGCAAAAAATAGAGTGTTGAATCAAAATATGTTAAATACGGGTCTACAAGATCAGGGCTGTAGGTACCACTGAGGTCATGTCCTTGGAAATATTTCTTGACATTTTAAGGGTTTATAATGACAAGAAAAGGAGTTTACATTCTATAAATACACACAGATTATACATGTTGGATATTTAAAAGTTGAATATCTTATTATTGCTTGATCTACTGACCATTTTCTTGATTAATCATTTGGTCTGAAAAGTATCTATCACTGTTTCCCACAGTGAAAGATGACTTCTTCACACGTCCGTCGAACAGACCAAAGTCCAAAGATATTAAGCTAACAAAGATATAAAACATATAAAAGCAGCAAATCATCACATTGGAGAAGCTGGAACCAGAGAGGGATTGACATTTTTGCTTGTAAAAAAGACTAAAAGATTTATCGATAAATAAAACAGTTGCTGACTAATTTTTAGCCAATCGATTAATTGTGTCAGATCTACACTACAGCATAATGCAAGGAGATTTACATTTAAATTTTTTAGTGTTTGACTGGTGACACACTCATTTCATAAATGCACTAAGCAAATGGGAAATGTGCAGGGGAAATGGAAAACTACTACTAATCACCTACTTATTTGGCTAACAAAAACATATAGATGAATTCTAGTTATATTTTGATTTGACTGCAAGCCTTTAACTACAAGTTTAATTTTCTCATATGACGTTTCTTTATTAATTTAAAAAGGTATATACTGAATGTGTCAAATATAACTGAGGGGCCGTGATTGCATTAATTCTTGTTAGATTCAAAAAATTGCTTTGGCAACATTGTTTAACATAAATATCGATGCCAATAAAACTTCCTTAATTGAACTGAATTTAATATATATAACGTTTGTGTTTTTAAAATATGTACAGAACAAATGGATAAGACTAACAAGTAAGTAAAATGTTATAAAAAAAAAACACTAAGAGTGTAGAAAGCACATGCTGTCAGTCAGTGGAGAAACAGCTAACTTAGCATCTCTCATGCTGTCAATTTGTGTGAAAACACGCAGCAGACAGACTCTTTACGTTTAATTGTTAAGTTAAAACTTGATTGCCTGGTTTAGTAGAGAGGTAGTGCAGTGTCTTGTCACAGAGCTGAATGTCTGAGCCTTGTTGAATGTACAGTATGGGCCTTTCCCTTCACCACAACTGCCGAAATAAACATATAAAGAGGTCAAAATCTAACTTAGCAAACACGTTTACCGGACTTATCCTTACCCTGGCATGGACGGTGCCCATGCTAAGCTCCACAGGGCGCTGTCACAATAAAAATGGGCGAAACTTTGCGTGAATAAAAGACTGACGAACGTAACCTTACAAGTACCCGGAGAAAGTCGAAGATGCTCTGTATAAGGAGGCGGCCATGTCACTTCCTGGCCACGCCCTCTGTTGCTGCGCGTTCAACACAACAGCGCTGCAAAATGAGGGGAAAAAAGAAAAATGTTTTTAATTATGTTCAAGAAAAAGTATTCTAGATAGGTAGGTAGGTAGGTTTATTGTCACAATATAGCGAGTTATAGAGTGAAATTAACTAACTCCATTCTGCTACATAGCAGACAGACTAGTACTAATAGCCTACTATGAATGTTATTATTTTATAAAATATTAAACTATAATATATCATATCATTATTAAATGTATTACCAATGAATACAGCTACTACTAATAATAATAATAATATGTTTATTGTTTAAAAAACTTTGAATCAAATAAAATAAAGAGCTTAAAGAGATAGAGATCATTACTGTCAGAGATTATGTCATTTATTACTACAGGCAGTTTATTGTAGAAAAAATTGTTGTTTTAAGAGTAATCATTATTATACACTACACTATGTTCATAATCAGATTTTATGTTTCAGGCCAAGGTCATGCTGAAGAGTAAACAAAAGTATGGTGAAAACATGTCAAATGTACAGTATCTTCTATGTAAGGGACCTTATTAAACTGACCAATAGTGTGAGATTAAATTTTTTTTTTGTTTAATTTCAATAAATAATAGAAAGGGAAAAACATCATTCAGAACTGCGATGTAGAGCTAGGACGTAGACTTAGGATGTGAAACCTGTTGTACTTCTCCGAGAGCTCTCAATTAACAGCCTCCAGGTTTTAGAATAAATCCCACAACAACATGCAAATGTTGACTTTATTCTACAAAGTGGTGAATGCTTGAATGGAAATGAAACTACATGAATCAGAATACATGTTAACATTAGCAGTTTAATAACAATAATTATATAAAATGTGCTCATTTTATAAAACACAGCTACAGATAAAGCCAAGTCCAAATGACAACATCCAAACGTTATATCTATATATAAGTTCACAGTTATTCATACGTTGCTGAGCATCTCTGCAGGCCTTGCATCCTGTAACAACAAAGCAAGACAAAAATTACCTTTATAATATGGTGAATTTTGTAAATGCTACTGAATATTATCTTTGTCATGCTGTTTAGATTGTACAAGCTACTCTTACGCTTCTGTTTTGAAAGTCTCATGGGATATTCTGTCTTCATTTACACCTTCAGGACACTCATTAATGTCTTTTATGCCCAGTGTGGTCAGAGCTGTGGGGAAAAAGCCTCTCTGAGTATTTGTTTTAGTCCACAGTGTCTTATAAGCATAATTATTGGTTATAATACAAAAAGACTGAATACCTGACAAGTAAATGCATTAAAATATAGCTTATTATTTTGGTTGGTGACCTTGGTATTATGTTACTAATATAAATAATGATTGTGTATTTAATTATATTGAGAGTGTGTACAGTGTCAATCTCTCTGCCCAAGAAAGCCTAATAGTGTCCATGTCCTATGCTCACCCTGCTTGTATTGGGCAAAAGTGATGTATTTTTGGTTAGCGGGGTCCAGTATCCCAAACACTGCATTCAAGTTGGCGTTGTTGAACAGATTCGGCCCTCTCATACCACTCTGCTGAGAAATCTTCAGCTGTTCCAGTTGCTCAATAAGGAACTCTCTGGGATTCTCTGAAAGAACAAATCAATCACAATAAATCACTGCTGTTAAGGTTTCTATGCTGTGTTTATGGTGGCCTAATAAAGGTTAAATTATTTAACAATTTAAATTATTTCAATAAACTGGACAGCCAGGAGTTGATCCTTAATGTCCACCTCCAGTTAAAGAATAGGCATACACAAAATATGTATTTAGCATAATAGCAATGCTATTAAATTGAAATTACAACCGCAATCATAATATCAAGAATTGGGCTAGGCCTATGATAATCCTGCAGTCCTAGACTCTCTCTCCTGTCTTTGTGTAGCAAATTGAGTTTATTATTATTTTACAAATAAACGTGTCTCACGGTTTGGTCCGATGCCTGCCTTTTCCAGACCCTCAGCGACTTTAATTTTAAATATCTTTTTGTCCCCACCAACAGTGACCTGAAATATCCGCCCTTGACTTTAGGGAAGGTTTGCAGTAACCAAAATATTAGGATTCAGAACAACAATTTCAACAGAATAAAACCTAAAATAAACAATAGTAGAAATATAGCAATGTAAAACTGATAATATATTTAAATAAACTTTATACACTTGGGTATGTCCAGCATAGGAATAACGTTGACAACGTTTGTGCTGTGTTAAAACTGTAGGTGTTAAATTACATTTTAGTTTGTTTTTTTTAGTTAATGCTTGGGTATGTATGTTTACTCCTATTTCCATTTTTTTCATCCTCTTTCCATCTGGCACCGGGAAAGTCAGAAGAACGAAACTCTAATCCAGCACAGATACAGTTAGATAAGGTCATTTGTGACTGGAAGGCTAACCAAAAACTTGTTATGGTCTTTCGTTAATACAATTTGAGCTAGCGTTAGCTTACTAATTAAGCTATTACTAAAGAACTAGCGTTTTTCAGCACAGTGTGTTAGGCTGTGTGTATAACAGAGACTAAATAAGCTCTAACCAGGTCTGTAAAAGAAGAGCATGCTGGTCAGGTTGTCCATGAGCTCGATAATTTTGTGTTTCTTGAGATAATCAGCAGCATCGTTTTCTCTCTGCGTCGCCATCTTTTCCACTTCACCTTTGTTTGAGCTTGTTGCTATGATACGCCAACACGAACGGTTGAGGCGTCAACACAAACAAACACACGTAACGTTACCTGTGTGGTCCATCACAAATACAAATAATCCTGACCATATCACTTTTATGAGCCTAACCGCAACCCTAACTCTAACATTAACCTAAAACTAAAAGTAAAGTCAAACTTACAACAACAAAATGTCTTGGTGTTGCTTCTTTTGTCTGACAAACAGCCTCCAAACCCCAAATTATTTAATTTTAGATTTTTTTTTTGGCATTCTAGCTTGATAAAATTACTTTAAAGAAGTAATAATCAAAATTGTTAACAATTTTTTTTTAAAGCAATAACAAAAGTTTAGTTTGATATTTTTATTTCAAATTTCATTTTCTCTGCTAGGGGGCAAAAACAATCAAAGGATGTACTTTTGAATAAAATAGAATTATTTAATGACTTCAGCAGTTACCGTGTGTTCATGAAGCGTTCTATTACTCTCTTACATATTTCATCACTTGGTCTAAAAAATGCAAACACATTCAAAAAGGATGACGACATATATTAACAACACACGGATACATATGGTTGTATAAACCAAATGACCTTGTTCCAGATAAGATCATTATCCTGAGCAGCCAGACGCCAACAGTGAAGCATTTTATTCCACTCCTATTCCAGAAATTACTTTTCTCCCAGGCACTTGGAAGCCTCTAGCTGTTGGCAAAATTGGACTTAGTTTGCTTGGATGAGTGTCCATCAAAAATAGGATGTATTATTCCCCATCAGTCCACCTTTTGTTCTGCTTTAAGATGCTGCAGTGCAGTAGCTTCTTCTCTGGCTTTGTAGCCCAGGAGTTCTGTCTGCAGCTCCCCAGGCTTTGGTGGGATATCTGGTATACTCTAAAAAACAACAACAACAACAAAAGCAAGTACTGTTAAATATACTGAAAGACATGGCCTGTTTATTTGGGTGATGTCGTAGTTTCTTTTAATTCCCAATTATTCCAATTAATTGTATAACCGGTCAAATGTTGATAACATAATGTCACATCAACATATTTTCAGCATCTACAGTGACACTCTACAGTAACAAAATTTCTTTAGGCAATCTGAAACAACAGTCAGTCTGACTTTAGTGTTTGTATTTTTGGAGATGATTCTCACACAGCAGTGGATGAATGAAAGCAAATTGTTTTTAAAAAACTGACTGGTCTATCCCTAACGTACATATCTATGACCATAAGCCCATCTTTGAGTAAAAGCTATCTGTCAAAAAGGACTATGTGTAATAACAGTGACAATACACTACACCATCTAGTGGTATGTACATCACTGGTGGCACATTCTTTTGGATTTTGCAAACTTTTCAAAAGCCTGAAAATGATAATCATGATAACTTCAATGCATCCCAACACGTCTTCATAACCAGAACATCTACAGAAAAAACAGACTGTGGAAAAAGGTCAGTTCTGTTCCTCACCAGATCAGGTAGGTAGTACTGATGGACAGCCTGTGCTCCTGCAAACATGGCCAGTACACTGGCACCAAACATCCTCAGGTAGCGGGGCCAAGACACACCAGCTGGCATCTTCACCTGGAAAAAGAGAAGGAAGAGATTACTAGCTAGTTCACCATTTGAATGGAATATATATTCATACACACATATTATACATGGACTGTATAGGATTGCTAACCACCTACACAGTAAATACAGTGACAGAGAGGCCACTGTGAATGTTTGTTAGCACAGCTGTAACAGTTAACGTTACTAGGGCTAAAACTTTAAAGAAGAGAAAACAGAGACAGAGCGACAGACATAAACTGACAAGAAATGACGCCCGTTAGACCTTACCTTGTACAATTAACTGTCTCTTAAATAAATTACCGTAACGTGAAGCTAATTTTCACCATTTTAAACCCAACTGCCTGTCATTGGGACACACAAGTAGGTCATGCTGTTTCGCTAACCCGGAGATAATTATAAACGGGCAGAGAGCTCTTACTCTGACCACATTTACGGAGACCAAAAGTTAAGATTCAGTTTACCGTCGCCTGTTCGTGCGTTTGCTGTGGGATCCGCTTTTGTAAACATATTGCAATTGCTTTTTTTTCTCTTTTTCTTTTTTCTCTAGCTTGAATTAAAAAAAAACCACATGCTTTCTATTCCACTATTTCCAGGCTACTTGGAGACGTAGGTTAGGCTCATCTAACTTTAGCCTTTTTTGGTGAACAGCTAAACTCGCTATTTGTGTAATAATGTGTCTTTTGAACTTACTTTGTTGCACCAGTACAGTTACATTAGGGGAGTTGGAGGAAAAAAGTAAATACTACTCTAGATAACAGGGTTCAGATATGGATTTCTTTTTGACTGCTTTTATTAAATACGTTCAGATGAACAGGGCAATGTATATTAACAATAAAACAAGACAATGATATATATTAAGAGACAAGGCAATCATAGAAATTGCAGAGACAGATTAGACTAGGACAAATAAAATAAAACACAAGACAATAAAACAAAAGAAGCAGAAAGCACATTTTGTGAGGGAGATATAAAGTAATATATAGCCTATATATTTCCTTTATGTAACACGTTCAGATGAACAGGGCAATGTATATTAACAATGATAACACAAGAAAATTATATACATTAAGAGACAAGGCAATAGCAGAAATAATAAAGACAGATTAGACTAGGACAAATAAAATAAAACACAAGACAATAAAACAAAAGGAGCTGAAAGCACATTTTGTGAGGGAGATATAAAGTAATATATAGCCTATAAATTAATAGACTTTTTAGTGAGTTATTTACCAATTACTAAAGAGGTTTTGATAATTGTGAGACGGAGTCAAATAGATATTGTAATTCAATAGGAAAAAAATGGAAATTAGGAGTGTTTTTAAGCGTTTTAGCTTTATGGATGTGAAATATGCCAACAAGACGCAATAGTTTTACAGAATCATTGAAGATAATGCACTTTACACCATTTATGTAAAAGGAGTTCCGATATTACTACGGAGTGATGCGCTGCACAAAAACAAAACATCTTTGGCTGCTACGGTATAAATTCCTGTTGGTGCTTTCATGAGAGTCGCCATCTAGCTAGCATGCATCATGAACTATAACCCCGTGTTTTATAATATTTAAATGAATAAATAACATGTACAGTTTTACTTAATAATTATTGGTCGTAGGCTGTAAATGTATAGTTGTGTAATGTGACTAAGCATCCTAAAGATCATTTTAGTCTGAACCGCGCAGTACACCTCCTGACCAAGAGGTGGCGGTAAGCATTCACTCAACCCGAGCAAAACGTAATGTTGAGCGTTTAAATGGTCTTTGTTTTGTGAGGATTCCCTGCCCCCCGTCTCCTTATTTGAAAACTAAAGAACAAAATGTATGACAGGTATGTTAGTTTGCTCATATACCTTTATGTTTCGCTAATTTAGAGGTAACTTGTGGTTTGAAGATAGCCGTAGGACTGCGTTATGTTTGTTAGCTTAAGTAAAGCTTCCACCTTCCTGTAGCAGCGTCCATCCGTCTTTGTGCCAGCAATGCCCCTAATGTGCTATAATCTTCACACAGCTCCTCTCTCCAGTGTTTATTAATGCGTTTGTCAGCAGAATGAATGTTAATTTATTCAAATAAGTCAACAGTTAAGATGGAAGAAAACCAGTATACATCATTGACGGTTCCCACGGATTATTTTCAGCAGTGGTGAGTTGGTGTTGGAGGTGGAAGGTCCTGGGAAACTTCTTATGTTTTCTCCTCGACGTCTTCATTTTCATGCATGAGATGCAGAAAAATAAATAGCATTTGACACACTACATCACACATGTACTTTATATTTAGGCTTGTGGCAAATGATAGTGTAATTATTAAGGGTAATATCCTGTCGAAATGTAATACAATGTTCCTCTAAATGAACATGTGGATAATAATGAAGGTTGTGTAACAGTAAATGTAATAATTGCCAGTTAATTTTACAATGTGATGACATAATATTACGTATAAATAAAACATATTTCTTAAAATTACTGCATTATCCAGCAGTTATTACACGACCACTTGCTACAGGCTTCATAAATACACCCACAGTGGCTCTCATTCAGCGTCTTTGCCAACTGTGGAATGGGTACAGCCTGAAAGTAAACTTTTCACACGTTTGATCTGTAGACTTCATATCGATCACAGTCACAATGTATTTGCAAGTCTTATCAGTTGTTTGTATATTTTCATTCCATTCTGTCAGCCTACCTATTTATGGGTGCAGTGAGTGAATGTTTTAGGTTATATTCTCTAATCTAATGAAATAGCCTCAATAAAGCAGGGAAAAACTGCTTGACTTACATACTCTTGCAATGAATGAAATGCAGAGTATACAAACAGGTGTATACCAGAGCATGTGTGTTTGTAAGTATTGTGTCTTGTAAGTTTGCCTCACCCACTTGTTCACGCACCCCATTGAACGCCAGACATAATTTGTCTTCTCTTGCCGTGTCCAGATCCTGTTTCGTTTTCTTCCTTTGCTCACCTTCATCTTCTTCTCTTTAACCTTCATCGTCCTCCTTCTCTTTTCTTCTCCCACGCACCCTCTCTTTTCTAGGTACCAGTCCAGCCAGCAGCATCCTGAGGCGCAGTATGTAATGCCGTATCACAACATGGGCCATTACACAGAAGGTCCCAGAGATGATCTCGTCATGGCAGAGCTGTCTGTCCACCGGGAGCCCCCTCTTTATCAGGAACCTCTTTATCAGAACTGTCCCCCTGCCCAAAATCACTACCAGGACCTGACCTACCAGCAGAACGTCAGGGAGCAGCAGCAGCAGCAGCCTCCTGCACATCAGCACCACCCTCAGCATCAACATACAGTACAGCAGCAGGAGCAGAGTGTTCAGCACCAACCTCAGCCTGCCGGTCCACCTCAAGGTATGTAAGAGATTATTAATCAAAGTAATTCTGTCCCACACATAAAATAGTTTTTGCTCACATCTACTGTATTTTAATATGCTGCTATCCTTTTTTCTAGCAATAAATCTGTCAGCCTGTACTATATTTTGCACATGCTGCATGGTATGATTTGGCAATGATTCTCTGGAATAATTTGGGGAAATAATCTTAAGCAGAAAAAGACATCATAAAATGTAAATCAAAATTCTCTCAACGGCTTGTCTTTTTTTTCAGCCAAGCAGCTGCCCTTCGAGCCTCTATCTACGTGTTTTCTCTAATGGCCGTGACTGTGCTTGTGAATTCAATAACAGGTGTTTTTTGTCTTTTTATCAGTCACCGTCATACACGTTCTTTCTCTCTTCCCTAGTTGTGACACCAGTGAAGAAGAAGAGAGGCCGGCCTCCTAAGCAGCAGGCGGAGGACGGCAAGGCGCAGGAAGAGGAGGATGAGATTGAGGCCGCCAAAAAAGCCAAGAGGGCTCTCAACCGCTTTAACGGCATGTCAGTGGCTGAGGTTATGGCCAAAACCCTGCCAGACGTTATTACCTACAATCTTGACATTTTGATAGTGAGTTATTTACTGGGGGCATTTTTAGAATTTATGTATTTGTTTATTTGAATAAGTACTGAATTAGTGCCAGTTGTTAAAAAAAAAAAAAAAAGATTTACACCAAGTGTGTCTATGTTGTAAGGTTTCAGTCACAAAAAAAATCTAATTTTTAGGTCTGTTGCCATGGTAACACATTCATGTTTCTCCTCAGATTGGAATTAACCCAGGACTATTGTCAGCCTTCAAAGGACACCATTACCCAAACCCAGGAAACCATTTCTGTATGTTGAAATTCAATTGCATTACTGACTACAGGAAATGCAATCCAGCTTTC
Source organism: Micropterus dolomieu (assembly GCF_021292245.1). Taxonomy (NCBI): domain Eukaryota; kingdom Metazoa; phylum Chordata; class Actinopteri; order Centrarchiformes; family Centrarchidae; genus Micropterus; species Micropterus dolomieu. Next base: position 7,950,952 of record NC_060171.1, read on the forward strand.
ACTTTTAACTTCTTCTACTTTGTTGGACCCAGCATGGGTCCATCATTATCTACACATTTATTGCAGCTCAGATTTGTTCAAACGCATCATTTTAAGTACAGATCCCAGAGCTTCCAGCGATACAAAACATGTCATGCTGAATTACAAAGAAATGTTATATAGTTATTTAAATATACTCTAGCTTTTGTTTTGATGTATTGGTGCAGTCATAAAAATTTTGTTTTGAGTTTGAATATTTCACTCACACAACTGAATGTAAATGTGCGTGACAGTGTTGTGCCATGTTGGAAAATATTTCCAAGAAGTTTTTTAAAGGGTCGTCAAAGGGGAATATCAACATTTATGGGGTCAATAGAAAAGGTATAAATGCCATTTAATGTTGGTTTTTGGCAGACAGTTTTTCAAAATGAGAGGTTGCTAAAATCAGGGTGCACAATGATTTCATAATCTTTTACTTGTAGCTCCTCAAGATTATTTGTTATCAGACTGTTTCTAAGTATTGTAGGCACACAATTTTTTCTCTAAAGAATCTTTTACATATATAATATTAGTCTTTTTTCTAATTGTACTTTATGTTTTTTGCACTGTTTATTGTTATGCTGATAAAGCAGCTAAGCATATTTGATGCTGGTTCTGTCATTCACTTTACCTCAACCCCGGCAGATCCAGTATCAGCGCAGCACATCATTGTACAAAAAGAAAACATTTTACTGATTGGCCAAAACCATAAAAAGTAATTATGCTGGAAAACAAACCTGCACATGGTCCAGCTGTGTGTGCTTTTAAAAAAAAATAGTCATGTTCCAGTGTTTTGAAATGTATTTTGTGCGTCACTTAATTTTCAACTGTTCTTTTCTATCCAGGGAAATGTCTGTTTCTTTCCGGTCTAACTGACCAGCAGCTCAACTACATGCATGACCAGAGTCTGCCAGAGAATTATAGCATCGGCTTCACCAACATGGTAGAGAGGACTACACCTGGCAGCAAGGATCTCTCCAGGTGAATTAAAAACACATTGATCTATTTAGTATATAGAAATGCATTTATACAGAATGATTCAGAGATTGTGCAACAGTTAGACTAAGCCTGAACTCTAAGATAGATAATATTTTTGTGGATGTACATTTTTGTCCCAGTAAGGAGATTCGTGAAGGAGGCCGACAGCTACTTGACAAGCTGCAGAAATACAAGCCATTAATAGCAGCTTTTAATGGAAAAGGTAAAATTAATAAACTACTTTATGTATTTAGATGGCTTATTCATAAAGCCACTGGGTCAGTTTAACAGTGTATTGACATTTGTTTTTTGCCAGGTATTTATGAAATCTTCTGCAAAGAAACATTTGGTGTGAAGGCGAAGAATCTCGAGTTTGGTCTACAGCCCTACAAAATTCCAGAAACTGAAACCGTATGTTGAAGCAGTACCTGGATTACTTAAAATATACTCAACCATAGGTTAACTCAAAAAATTAATAATCCTCATTGCATCTTTCCTTTTGTCTAGGTGTGCTACTTGATGCCATCATCAAGCCCCCGCTGTGCCCAGTTTCCTCGAGCACAGGATAAGGTGCATTTCTACATCAAGCTGAAGGAACTGCGAGACCAGATGAAAGGCCTGGCACCCAGCCACGAGGTGGAAGAGACACAGTACTCGTTTGATCTGCAGCTAGCTAAAGGTAAACCGTTGGATTATGATTTATTTTGTGGCTATTTTTGGATACAAAGATATACCTGCTTATTTGGATTTTCTGAAACATAAGCAGGGTACAGTTTTGTCATTTTTGTTCACACACAAATATGTATATGTCTTTGATAAAGATCTAACTCCTTGATGTTGCGTTTGCTCTGCAGAGGATGCTAAGAGGCTTGCAATTAAAGAAGAGCAGGTGGATCCAGAGTATGAAAGCTGCAGTGTGCTGCATGATGACGTGAGGCAAAGCAGCAACACCTCCAACTAAGAGAGACTGAGGAGAGGTGAAAGAACAGGCCTGTCTGCTGTAGCACACAGGTAGTGTATTTACCATGTAGTTCTAATTCAATTTAGCAGGAACTACATGGAATCTTTTTATTTATAGCAAAACTACCAATAGTTTCAGGTGCAATTAATGTAAGTGTAAATAATGACTCCAATCCACTGTGACTAATAACCTATCTAAAGCAATTAAGAAGTCTGTTGATTTTTTTATACATTATTAAAATGAAGTAAACTAATGACCTGATCCACCCTGAAAGTAAAAATGGATGTGTCTATCCCAAAATAAATGGCATGGTGTAAAATGTTTTTTTCAGTAATGTGAAAGGTAGCCTGTGGAGTCTTTGGACATCTACGAGAAGTTATGAGCAGGTGCCTTTTTTGTTTGCCTCATGCATGTGCATGTGGGTTGGCACTGTACTATACACATTCATGCCAATGGGTTCACATCATACCACTGATCAGTACTTAGTTGTAACAAGCCAAAACAAGTAGAAATGCATGGGCAAAGAAAAGAAACAAAATTACATAGATTTAAACAGTACAGGTCACTTTAAAAAAAAGAAAATCTGCTTTGCAAGTGTGTTTGTAGGAAGGAAGGAATTGCATTCACTGTGTTTTTAGGCCCCAAGGATATACTAAATGTAAACATAACTTTTGTTTGTTCTTAACTTTTGTTTGTTCTATTTATATATGTATTCTCTTCTGTTGCAATATGTCTGCACAACACAAACCTGGAATAAGGCACATCTCTGTCTGTCTGTAAATATCTGCGACGTTGTTCTTTCTCTGCAAATAGTTGTATTATTTTTCTCTATTCTTTTTATTATTCTTATATAACTTGCATTGTTTATTCCATATTTATATATTTCTAGATTTATTTATGTCTACTGTATGTTTGTCTACGTGTAGCACCTTATCACCAAAGCAAATTCTTCGTATGTGTAAAACACTACTAGGCAATAAAGCTCCTTCTGATTCTGAAGAAAACTCCACAGGGCACCTTTAAGCGTACATAATTTGCAGTAAATTACATAAAACACAAGCACTGCCATGGTCCTTTTTTAAAATATCTTGGTGGTTTCTAGAAATAAAAATAATTTGCTGAACTATTACTAATGTATTGGTTCTGGAAGCAGCACAATCCATTTTTATTGTGCTATCTTGCAGAAATGGATATTGTAGGCCACTCAGCCGCCAACATGACATGGAACCACTGTAGCTAAAGATGTTCACTCAACAGATACCAGATATCAGCTCTACTAGTAGCATGATGCATCAATGGGGGTAAAAAAAAACCTCTGATGACACCACAAGAGAAGAGGAGTCTTGCAGTTTACTGTGGCATCGCAATGTGACGCACAAGGGAAAAAGTTCCCACAACGGTTACATTTTTTAACTCTCAAACAAACTGTGCATGTTTTTGGTGTTATTTTATATCACTATTTATTGCATTTTGTATGGTACGTGTGTCCAGTGACTTATTTTTGTATTTTAAAAAAAGACATTTTATGATTTATCACATGTATAAATATGTAATTGTACTCTGAATTTCTAATCTGTAATTACAGAGTTATTAAATCTCTTCTAAAGCTGGCACTTTTATTGTCTCATTGCTAAAGTCATTCATGTGACTCTGTAATATTTAACCTGTAATGTAAGTAAACGCACACAAGCCATCGGAAGGTATGGTTAATGCTTTTTCTTGAGTCGATTTCCAAAGCTCTATAACAAGAGCAGGAAGATGTGTATATTTAGATGATTCATTCGCTTACTGACTTGTTTTCCTTCCCAGCAGCTGTATATTCAATAGACCAATGCATAGTATAAATTATACATATAGCTGTAGACAAACACCAAAATTTAAAAAGCTAGAAAGAAAACCTGACATCCAAACATCAATGACACCTTTAATTCAAGTGAGTTGAACTCACCATAGTTGTTGTTGTACTCACCTTAGTGGGGAAAAACCCATCCATCGTCAACAGCTTATCCTGCGTACAGGGTCGCGGGGTGGGTAAAAATAGCAGGCGAAATTAGTACTTAAAAGCTGAACCCTTTAAACGCCTCAGACTATCAGCCAATCGAAAACAAGTCTCACAGAGTTTAAAAGTCGAGTAGCTCATACCAATGCGAAAATAGGTGCGTGCCGTTTTGCTTGTTTTCGTGTTTTTTTATTGCAGTTTACACTACAAACACCGCATTCCGATATATTTGTTGAAGAATAGACATAATGTGCAAATAATTTCGTTGGAGTATTTTTTCTTGTTTATAGCCAAAGATATTTTTTCTTTTTACGTTTTTACACCCCTATGTCTCATACTTGAGATCTTCCGGTGTCAAAGTTGAACGGCAGTGCTGTCAAGTCTTTGTTGCCTGTGTTGCACCTCATATGTTGTGAATAGAAGAGCGGGGTAGATGGGAAAAAACTGTTATTTGTACAGAAGAAACACGTTTAACCCGTACACCCAACAGGTTCGTAGACATTTTTAATTACTGGTAAATTGTGTAAAATTCTCTCTCGAGGAATCTCTTGTGGGAAGCGGAACCATTCATCCATACAAAGTTAGCTGAACAGCTAGCTGCTGGCTAACATTAGCTGCACTTGTGGCACAGCTACTGAACCGCTGTTAACAATACCATTCATATTATCACCCGAAATACTAAACGGTTATAAGTGAAGTGTGATAGCTACAAACTCGTACCTTTTATTCTGCTAGCATTGTATTCTAAACCTGGTTTAAAATGGCAACTTTTTAGCTGGTTTTCATTCGGGTTTAGCTTGTTAGTTAGCATAGTCATGGATGAGGAAGAAGCATTTTAGCAGAATTTGTCGTTTAGGATATCTATTGTTGTACTTTTCATAAAATAGGGTCTGCATAGTAGTGTTTTAACATATTTTTAATGTGTATGCACCATCTAAGTTATCCTTTTGTTGGTATTTTTTTATGTTATGGTTGATCATTTGTTGTAAACTCTACAGTTTGTATACAATGCCCTGGCACATGCATTCAGTTTCATACAATGACAGACTCTTAATATGCTAAAACACGTGTACATCACCTAGCTGTATTTCCTCAATATGCATATTGATTTATTTAATAAAGTCAAACCACCCAAAAGATGGAAGAAAAGCTGAATGGATCATTCCCTGTTGTCTCCCCGGAGTATCTTCATCAGTGGTGAGTCTTCCTCCTCATCACAATGTGGCCATACAGGTATCAGATCAGCAAACCTCTAAATGGTAAAGTGTGATGAAAATGAAATGAAAGCATGTGCGCCCAGTTGACCGTTTGATTTTTGTTTTACCATTGTTTTCATAACATACCATTTGGTTTGTGCACCATGAAAAAGGATTAAAGTGATGTGTATGTTGTTTTGTTATAGGTTGTTGGCATTTTAATGTAGTTTAATACAGGGAGAATACGGCAAAACATCTTGATGGTGGAATGTCTTTCCCCTTAATATGATGTGAAGCTTTACTATAGTCTCTTTGATTCACTGACGATTGTTGACTGGGGAACTAACAGTGTGGGTTTTCAATGTGGTGTGAAAATAAGTTGCAAGCAGCTCTGCCAAGTTGCCAGTTTAGCTAAAACCTAATGAGGACATACAACAGACCTGCAATAATACCTACCATTGTCAAGGTTATAATGTTCCATTTTAGTTAAAATTGTTTAAAAGAGGTGTTGATTCAACTTTATGGTCATTTTAAAAGCTGTAGTTTGACGGACTGTTGAATTGTATTCCGTTAAACAAAAAGCTGTTTCCAGTATTTAGTTCATAAAGCTTGATACCTCTCAAACGCTTTCAGCTAAATTGGCAAACTAAGAAAAGTTTGCAGGGTTATTAAATTAACCTAATATTGGGTTCATCTAATAAACTAATAAACAATTCGGACCTAATAATTAAGTTGTGAAAAAGGAGCACATCCTTGTGAGGCGATTATGAGGGTGGTGATGCTGGATAAGACACATCTCTTTGGTGTGGTGAGACCCGGGTTCAATTCCCACTGTGACACATCCATCAATGTCAAGCAAGACACAAAACATAATAAATAATAATAAATAAAGACTAGTTGCTCATGTTGACATGTATAGCAATTGTAAGTTGCTTTGGATAAAAGTGTCCGCTAAATGAATAAATTTAATGTATCACGATTAACTGACTCAACAATTGTAGGAGAAAGTGCATCAGTTATGCTTTATTAATTTATCAAACATAAAAGCACATAGGCAACAATGCAAATTGGTCCAAGTCAGGTTGAATCCCACAGCACATCCCATCACGATTTCACTTAATGTATTTATAATTTCCATGTTTTATTTTTCTTATTAATTCACCACAGGGTTCAGTCTGCACAGCAGTTTCAAGCTCTCCAGGCCCAATATTCAGGCTTCAACTCCAACAATCAGTATCACTACCCGGAGGAGCAGACGGGAGAGACAGCCGTACCACACATGGCTAATCCAGAACCTATGATGGATCAACAGGAACCTGCCAACCTGGCAAAACGTACTATGATCCCTTTTGAATGAAACATCCTCACTCATAGATGAGCTGGTTCTGGTCCCAGATTTCTTAATTTGTCTTTAAGTATTGACTCAGTGTGTTAACTGAAGGTGTGCACAATGATGTATGAATGATAAGATGTGATGAAAGTCTTGTAATACTGTATAACATTAGCATGCTTGCTAGTAAGCATGTTTTCGAAGAAAAGCTTTGTGTAAGTTAGTGACAGCCTTGCTAAATGTATTTAGCGTTCTCAAGTAATTTAGAGTAGTGGGGGTTTGCAGTGAAGTTTTCTATGCTTCTGGACACTCTAAAGTGTAATTAAATGGAGTTATATTTAGCACAGTAACATAAAGATGAAGTCTGTCAATAGACAGTTCTTCCTTTTGATATAAACTATGTACTGTTGTATCCTCAGCCAAAAAGAGAGGCAGACCAGCTCAACCCAAGGAACCCAAGGCACCCAAACCACCAAAAGTCCCCAAGGCACCAAAGCCGCCTAAGGACCCAAATGCACCTAAAGCCAAGCCTGGTCCTAAGCCCAAGAAGGCCACTGAGGCTCAGGTAGATGGCAAGCAAGAGAAGATTGATGAGAGCTTCAAGAAGGTGAAGAGGAAAGTTGACCGTTTCAAAGGAATGTCAGAGGAGGAAGTCATGAAAAAAACTCTACCAGACCTGCTGGATTACAACCTGGACTATGTCATTGTAAGATTCCCTGTTCAACTGTTTTAACAGTGGAGCCAAACAGTGTGCTGTCAGGAATGAATTTGAGTTCATAAGCTTAAAAAACATCTGCCATTTTGCTTTTAGATTGGTATCAATCCAGGACTGATGGCAGCTTACATTGGACGGTGGTTTCCAGGTCCTGGAAATCATTTTTGTAAGTTGTGTGACAAGAATGATTTTGAGTTGTATAATAGTTAAGAATGGTTCCTATGCTTGTCTGCAAAACTGATCAGGGGATGGGAAATAGTTGTGGCTGTCCAAAGGTGTTTTAGAAATCCATGAAAGTATGTGATTCTGTACTATCTTTGTAAGATCCTTTTTGACTTTGAGACCTGTAGAGTGAGGACTTTTTTGTGAGGCAAGGTTATAGTTTAATTAAGAACATATTAGAAGTGATTTTTACCTTGCTCTTCTGATAGAGATTAAGCAAGATGCTGTGACATGATCAGTTTGTGAAATGAATGACTAGGTAACTTTTCTGTTTCAGGGAAGTGCCTATTTTTGTCTGGATTTACTGAGGCGCAGCTCAACCACATGCATGATACCACCCTGCCTGTTAAGTATAAAATGGGCTTCACCAACATGGTGGCCAGGGCGACACCAGGGAGCAAAGACCTCTCAAGGTAGGCCTAAAGGGGGGGGAGGGGGGCGGCAAGAGACACTGAAGATGCATCCATGACATCGCTGATGGATTATGATTTTTTTCACTCACTATCATGTTTCATATTACTGGAGCATCCTAACTTGTTTGTAACACAGTATTAAAACCATCTTTCTTCCGTCTTCATCTCAACAGTAAAGAGTTACGTGAAGGAGGCACAATTCTCGTAGAGAAGCTGAAGAAATACAAGCCTCTTATTGCTGTTTTCAATGGAAAATGTAAGCACTCCACTACAGAGCAACTGTTACAAAAAAAATATTCGTTAAATTGAATGAAAGTAATAATTCTGTTTTTTCCCCAAAGGCATCTATGAAATGTTCTGCAGAGAGTTGTTTGGTAAGAAACCAAAGAAACTCGATTTTGGTTTGCAGCCACACAAGATCCCCGACTGTGATGTGGTGAGCACCCGGCTGTTTTGCAACTTCATTGGGGATTCCTCAAATATTTAATTTTCCAGATTGGCCTCTGAAAATAGATTTTTTTTTCCTACATTTTTAGCTGACCACAGAGACTAAAGAGATCAGATCAGTACTTGATACCAGTCGAAATACATCAACATCATGGAAAGGATCCCTCCAAGTGACTCCCGATGACACCCTGGAATCAGAAGTCTTGCTCAAGTTCTCGCTCTAAAATCTCGAGAGAAGCGAGTTGTTGCAGGAAACACTGTTTATTCCCTAATGTTACTCCACACAACAAATTCCTCTCTCCAACTCTGACTCACATCTGCAGCAACACTTTTGCGAGATTTCAGAGCGAGCATTGTCTTGAACAAGACTTCTGTTTGTTAAAAACAAAGGATGTCACTCGTAGGTATCCTTTCCATGTTGTGTGACACCTCGAATAAGAGTCTGAGCCTGTCAGTGGCAAAAAAAAAGAGGCTGCCGGTTTGCGGCTGCTGGCTGAAGCTATCTACTGCACGGATTCCAAAACCATTTCGATGTCATTTCGACACCAAAATATGTAAAATAGGCCTGATGTTTAAAAATACCACAATTATTCTTTAAGGGTTGAAAAAACATAGCAGTTTCATAAATGAAGAGCTATTACCTTTTGAAGAATTGATTTGAGTCATTTCCCCCTACACAGGCTCTGTATCTGATGCCTTCATCCAGCGCTCGTTGTGCTCAGTTTCCTCGTGCTCAGGACAAAGTCCACTTTTACATCAAACTGAGGGAGCTCAGAGATCAGCTGCAGGGGATCCAAAGAAGCACTGAGATTGAGGAGGTCAAGTACTCATTTGACCTGGAATTGGCCAAGGGTAAGCACAGTCATCAATGAATGGATGTGTTTTCCTTAAGGTTATTTAACTCATTTCCCCACTTCTAGTGCAGTAAAATACTGCATGAAGAATTAAGCATTTAAAGTAGTGGCATCGTTTGTTTGATTCCCCGTTTCAGTAAATCCTGATTTAATCATCCTGATTTTAGTTTGATCTCTGGATCCAGTTCAGATCATTTATTTACTCTTCCCTTTTTTACATCAACAGAGGATGCAAAGAGGATGGCAATAAAGGAGGAGCAGTACGATCCTGGTTATGAAGACGCCTACGGTGGAGTATATGCAGAGAGAGGACCTGAAGGGGGCCAGGCTGAAAGCCAGACCAACGGACACTGTACATTCTCATCTGTAGAAAATACAGGTAACACACACATAGTTGAAATGGTTCACCTGTGCAGAGTTTATTCCACTCCTTACATTTTAACCATCTTTTAAGGTAAAAGAGTTCAGCATGTTTACATAAACCAGGTTACCAGGTTACTTCTTAAACGTCATGTATATGAGAAACTGGTTTTTGTAATCAGGGTCGAAGGGTCGAGAACCCTGATTTCCCCTTCTAGATTTCTGCTGGAGAAACAAAGCCAGGTTGTCCAATATCCTGCATAACTGGTTCAGTATACCCAGGAAATCTTTTTGTTATCTGGCTTCATTAAGCCTAAAATCCACTGACTCCGGCTACGGTGCGTTACGGCTAGTCAATGCGCCCGAGTCCACCAGCTATGGCCACAGCGCGTCCGCAGAGAATAGCTAGCAGGTAAATTTCTGCTGCCAGCCGCATCAAGCAACACAGTGCAGCTCGAACCAGGCAGGAAGTCAGACACTTAATGACAGAGAGAATCTGGTAAATTTTCAAAATATAACACCCTTTGGAGACTCCCGATTGTAAAATGACAATAAACGCGGTTAAATGGACACAAAATGAAATCATTTAACTGCGCAGCCTATTTAATCATAGTAGAAGCACAAAAAGCAAACACTGATTACCAAATCAACAAAATCTAAACATGTCAGCAAAATCAGGCAGGCAAAATACTCTGATTCTGTAATGTTCCTCCTGGGAAATGCAGCCTGAAGTTGACTGAACAAAACAGGGTCACATAGAGCTGTGGAGAAGGTAAAAGAAGCACAAAAAGGACAAATTAATAACAAGTAAATAACGTGGGGCAGGCTGCACGCTCCGCTGCTGAAACGCTTCTGACACGCTTCCAGTGGACTTTGACGCCGGGCTATGGACGGATAAAAACCGTAGCGCAGCCGTAACGTGCCGTAGTCAGTGGATTCCTAGAGTAACGATCACAATCAGGCTAAGCAGTCACACGACTCTGGCTATCAACTAGGTAAGTCAAACCAGGGTTTCCCAATCCAGCCATAAATGCTTTCACATAAAAGGGGGCAGTGTCTGCAGCAGATGACCAAACATGGACAAGTCTGCTGGCAGCAGAGCATCATATATTACAATCTAAGAGCAAACTAATATTAAACATATGAAAAAAGTTGAACACATAATCAAGGCGAAAGGCATCACAGACAGAATATCGCAGACTGTGTAAATTCGTAAGTTAATATGCAAAATCTTTGTGTTTCTTAGATGCATTATTATGGCGTGTATGACAAATTTAGCCTTATTCTTTGAGCTTTGCGGTTTGTCAGCATTTGACATTAAGTGGTCATTCAACTCACTTTCAAGAACTTCTCATCACTTCCAAAAATCCGATGAATTTATTTTACGCACTCAAAACAATTCCCAACGTTGTTCTAAATAAGCTTCCTACAGCAATGAAACTTTATTACAAGGGACAGATGACTGGAAAGTCAAATGTGAGCAACATGCACACTTTTCATGTTGGCAACAGTTTGTCACCCCTGAAGTGATTCAGTACCTTGAAAAATTCCAGAAGTGTTATTATGTATATGACAAAGGTATAACAATAAACAAAATAGATATCAGTTGTGTCACATTATCCTTAGCAGAAGCTTTCAGTCTGTGTGTTGGCTGTCTTTAAAGGAGCACAGGAGGCGACCACGTCACAAATAGCTGAAGGCCAGCTCCCAGACGGACAGTGGATGACCCAGTCCTTTGCAGATGAGATCCCAGACATCAGCGCTGGTCCAAAGGGGGGCAGCGTATAAGGAAAAGACTTCTTTTGTCAGGTTTAGGTTGTTTTCCTTTTTATTAGTGTCTGAGTGGGAATACACACATAGATGGACTTTTTAGAGATTTTGCAGAATATTCTTTCTGCACTTTTTATTTTGTTTGTGGACTTGTATACATGTATGATCATCTTCATGGCAGTCTTTTTAAATATGTGAAATCAGGGACTTGACAATGATGCTTGACTGTCCTTGGAGAAGGTCTTGTATTTAAATGTCTGTTTTGCCTTTGTACTGTACTATACTGCACTGTGATGCAGTAAGTGTAAGCATTCATCTCTACTGACAGATAAAACTCCAGATGGTTATTTTATAAGCTTGACAGATCAGTGTGACTGTAAGATCCTCTATGTGAATTGAGGATTTAGCTAGCATTAATGTTTTTACATTCATGGTGCTATGAACTAACCACAATGCAAAGTGATCACTCAATGAAACCAGACTCATAATGGAGATTCCACAGAGGGAATTTCTGTCAAGCCTTTCAATATAATGTTACAAAACTTAAAACAGGTAATATTTTAATCTTTGTTATCACTTTTCTGCTTTAGGAATTTTAGAATTATGATTTGTATGTTTATGAAAATGTCATTCACAAGGAATTTTATGAAACAGTTGTCCATTAAAATGTCCTGATGATGATTTTTCTATATTATTGGATCACCTTCAGTCTTTTCAAGAGTCATAAAGCCTCATGGGTAAGCTTAGAGTGCCAGAGATTTGTCTGTAAGAAATTCATAAAATCAACATGCTTTTAAACACACTAAACCCTGGATAACGACTTATCGTTGAAACTATCACTTTTTATGTCAATGCTTACTTTATCAATGCTTAAATTAAGTCTCTGAAATTATTTTATGTACTGTTCTCAGAATGCTGGTTATTCAACAGCAAGTTATGCTCATTTACTTGAAGTTTGGAGTATTCTTTTTAAAGCACGATCCCTGGGAAAAGTTAGGTAAAGCTGGCCTTTCTGAGTCGATACACAGAAGTCAGAAATCCAAACAAACAAGCATTTCTTCTTCTACACAACAAATGTCATTCATAAAAAAGTTTCACATTTGCAATTATTTTCTTTCAAGATCATTTTCTAAAGGCTGTTTGCCTTTATCAGACATTGACAGCTGGAGAGAGACAGGAAATGCAGGACAGAGGAGATGACATGCAGCAAAGGGCCCGGGCCACTGTGGTAAGGACTTATCCTTAGTACATGCTCTACCAGGTGAGCTACTGGGGTGGCTAAAATTATAAAATCAAATGTTTTTTGTTTGTTTTGCCTGGGTTATGGTTGATGACACATCTGTTTACTTCTGTGGTTTAAAGTCATCTTGCCACATGAAGGTGTTTTGGGGGTGGATGGATCCAGTGAAGAGTTTTGTTGGAATTCCTGGCGTTTAATGTTTTTGTCTCCTGCTATCTGGGTTCTGAGGTCTGAATTATAGGACCTGCTGCTGCAGCGCTGCTCTGGAAATGCACTGGAGAATACAAAGATGAGCATCATCAAAAATAAGAGTAGTTTTGCAATGTCATCTATTTATAAAGTGGTGTTAGTTAAACAGCTGCAGTGGCAAAGACGTGTATATTAAGAATAACCGATAATTACCAATCCAATAACAGAGATCAAAATTTATTCATTTGATTAACTCGAGGTTAATTTTATTAAATTTGCAAGTGCACACACCTGTTAGGTTCCTTGCCTTCGCTGTTCCATGTCAGCCTGCAAAGTTCTGCAGTCGACGTCAGCAGTCTGCTAGTCGCTGCACAGCCTGATATCATGCTGTCACAAGAAAAGAAAAATATAAGTATAAAAAAAAATGTAAGTGATGCCACTGATTGTTGTTGGTTAAAGTTAATTTCCCAGTGCAGAAAGGAGCAGGATATTAAGTTATGTTGCTTCATCTCCTTCCTTTTTGGTTGCATAATCAAAGCACTTTACCTTTTGGTGAGTAAGAAGGTCAGTTCAACAGGAAGCATTAGGAAGGTCAGCAGATACATAAGCACTTTTGCTGGAAGGAACTTAATGAGCTGAGACCACTGAGTGCTGCCATCATGACTGTCCCTGCATGCCTCACACAGCACTAACACACACACACACACACAGTGGACATCACACCAACTTTATGTCTGTGTCATAATAGTTATATTAACTGTGAGATATTTTGTTCCTGGGCTCAATCCAAATTCATTTATCACAAGAAGTATCCTCTTAAGATTCACATTTCCAGTGATTATTCTCCACTGAGGAGCTTCACAGTGGTGGTTAAGTGCTTTGCTCAAAGGTTAAGGGCAAGAAGGGCATTCATTATTCTCTTTCCTATTCCCTTTTTTTGTATCCTTCCTGGGAATTTTAACCCATGTCCTAGGAACAAGTTTGATTCCAATAAACCAAATCCTTACATTTAATCATATCACTTACCCTTTTTCGGTTTTCTAACTAAACCCTTTCTGTGACCTGCTGATTACGAGCAAGTCCCACATGTCCTCCTTACCTTTCTTGAAGCTAACTGGGAGGTTCTCTATGACTTTCTGGTCCAGCCATAAATGATCTTCCTGTTGCTGAGGGTTTTGTCCATTCAACAGTGTCGTCTTTGACTCTTCTGCTTGCTCACAGCAAGCAGGTCTGATCGCGTCTGTGTCCGCCACCAAACTGGTGGTAAGATGCTGCCCAAGCAGATCTATCACAGACAGTTGAGTTAATATAACATGTGTTGGTTGTTAAGATCAAATAGACTCAGTCGTGAGGAGGATGCATGTGTTGGAGCTCACCTCTTTCACTCAAGAAAGAAAGAGCATCCTTGTAGCCGTTGTGACAGATTTCAGCAAGCTTCTGTTAAGAACAAGTGGAAATCATGAAGGTTTGTTTGCTCTTTTAAATTACAGAGAACTGCTTATGCATCTCAAGATCCATTTGTCTTTTACATTTATTCATTTAGGTGACGGTGACGCTTTTAACCAAAGTGAGTTTCAATTCCTAAGTATGTCAGAGGTCGCACTCCTCTGGAGCAACCAGGGGTTAAGTGTTTTGCTCAGGGACACATCAAAGTCATGAGTCTTATCAACTGGGCCATTGCCAAAACTTAATACGTTACATTTCTTGGTGTGACAAAGACTGTTATATTAAAGTAAAATGACCCACCTCAAGTCTGGGAGAGAGGAAGGATGTCCAGACCCGGTACACATTGCCTGTGTTGACCTGGATGCTAACGTTGCCATAGTGAACCTCTAAGAAGTTGAACGTGCCCTCACTGGGGCAGATGTCGCTCTCGCCTGAGAAGGGGGCCATAGTGATGGTGTTTCTCTGCTCGAACAGAGGCATGTTGTTGCTCAGGGCTCCATCCATATAGAGCTGAGAGGAAGGAGAACTGACTGAATGTTGATTACTTTTCTCAGATGGCCGCACAGATTCAAAATGAGCAGCTTAAAGGGTTTGATAATGTAATTATTACATTCTTGATGACAAACATTTGGATGTGACTGAAAAAATGTCACTGCATCTATATATCAACGGATGGCTAACGTTAACATTTAATAATGTTTAGCAGGAGAGTAATTTGACATCATTGACTGTTCTCATATTGCCCGGCCACTAGACAAATTATTCTGAACTGATCCTACTCTTCAAATCCATTAAATCCATGTTTTGAATTTAATAATGTATCTTAAGTTATTGATTTCCTACATTACTTAGATTCCCTTTTGTAAATTTCAGAAAAGAAGCATGAATTTGTTGCATTCAGCTGTGAGTTAAAGTGTCTTACTAGGAAAATAGTAAGAAAGACAAAGCAACAGCCTTTAGAGATGAATCTTCAAATGTTATCTCCAAACTTCAATGCTTTCTGGTCTAATGAGTCTACTGTCAGTGGGGGAACTGGTACTCCTGCTGTTCTTTGTTTTTTTCCCTATGTGACTGTTAAACATGGAGGCACAATGGCAGCTGTAAAAACAACACACAGTCCTTTTATGTTTAAATGTTTGAATCAAAATTATGTTTAAAGCTAAAACATTATGTACTCCATTGTAGCTGTGTTGCAAGTATTGGAGTAAAATAAACAAAACAAAAGCCCAGAAATGGTCAAGTAGTAGAAAGAACTGTAATGTGAGACCAACACAATGTTGTGTAATGACCCTAATGAAAACCGCAAGTCAAAAGGTGTTGGTCTCACAATGAAGTTGGTATTTCAACTACAAGTGTTGGTGGAGTTTTGACCTATTCAGATTTTTTCCTTCTCTGTGCATCTTGCAGAAGGTGATGTGCCAGAAATTCCTACTCTGGATTTTTACACCTGTTTATGTGATTCATACATTCTGATAACAAGGGCTTTAAAGTATATAAAATGTATGTTCTTTACTTTCAAGCCCTTATGATATTACTATAATAAAAATATACTGTATAACCATTTCCTTCTAACCCTTTTACAAAAATCTAAATTAAAAAATGTACAAGATTTCTAGGCCTACTCACCACTCCACGGTATGAGGGTGGCATGAAACCACAGTAAATAGGGAAAAAGCAGCTGCACATGAGAACCTGCAAAGGAGGACAAGGCAGGATAAAACTTCAGGTATTAGACCCGCAGCTCCTGGCATTTGCTGGAATACTGTCAGCACAGATGCTATGAAGTCAGACCAGGCTGCAAAAAATGTTTTGTACCCCTCTTAAATCTGTTCTACCTGAATGAGCTCCTCTCTGCTGTCGAACTCTGACACCAAAATGTTCTTCCCATCAGCCAGTCTGGTGAGGGACACGCAGAGCTTTCCAGAGGCCCGAAGGTGGGCGTCTGCTGGCAGCCTCTCCAGCAGGGATTCCCGTACAATACGCAGCAGACTGAAGGTTGGGTGGAAAACTCCCAGTGTGTGTTTTCTGGCCTCTTTCGCCGTGTTCAATACATCGACACACAACTGTTCTGAGGAGGAAAACTTATCAACATCAGCCTTTGGCTATAGTAATGCATTTATTATGCAGTAAAGGTGAATAAGGGAATGAGAGAGAATTAATAACATGGTTAACTTTAATAAAGTTATCTTTTGATATTGTTTCTGTATTTACTTTAGCTATTTTGTGATTCATCGGGTTCTTTGATGTATTCAAGAAGCAAGCGTTGTTGCTCTGCTGCAAAATGCATTCTGGCTAATGCAGGAAATCAATGACTGACGCATTGTTTCAACTGATTTGTTTCTTATCTCACTGCCCTTTGCTTGTTGCTTTATTACTGTCAGTCATTTTTATCATTTTAGCTTAGGATTTAAGGTTGAGTTGAAAATAAAAATAAATTATTATGGTGTTTTTTGTTTTTGCGATTTTACTTTATTTTTATTGTTGTACTCTGAGTTAATGACTAATAGACTAAATAGAGCAGAGAGACAGTGAGTGACACGTGCTTTTTCTCATTTGGCCTCCCTTGGCTTTAACTTTGACCTCTGGAATTTGCTCTTACTATTGCACGAACTCTGTGTGTCAGAGAACCTGCCAAGTACAGTGTTTACTCCAAGTATCAATAACAGCACTTGTTCTGAGGTAACAGCCTTTCTGAATGGCCAGGTACCTCATATACTACAGGAAGCAAACATGTGGTGAAAAAAGTGGTGAATAACAAAACAAACTAAAATATTAATGAGAATTTTTTTTTTTTAAACAGTTTTTACAAGCTACTTACAAGCTATTTTAGGCATACTGATGATGCATTTGGCAATCATCATGAGACAAACAACAAATTGTCAGCAAAACAATTGAATTATAGAACATGGTGATTTGAGTCAGACGGAAGAGATGTACACACTAATCTGCATTGTACAGTAAACTTACCAATAGGAATCCCAACTGTCAGAGCTGCAGCCACAAGACAACCAGATGAAGCTCCACAGATTTTAGAGGCTCCATGAACCAGCTGTGGGACCTCCTCAAGGATACAGCTCAAAGCTCCCAGGTAGTAAATACTCCTAAATCCACAGCCTGCAAAAGAGATATTCCACTCCTCGTCCCAGTTAAACATCTTCTCTGAGGTTACTATCAACTCAAAACCACATCTTTTCAATCATACATCAGAGTTCAGCTGGTGCATTTGGATTCCTTCCAGTATTTCATTAACATGTAAACCACTGTCTTATCGTCACTACATTTAGAGATAAAATGGGCAGTACTGTGCTACAGTCTGATATTGCACAACTTGCTAGGCTCAAACGTCATATTTCAAAACAAAGAACAGGCTGGATACTTCACTTACATGCCATGTGATACAGTTTTCATGACTAACCAACACTATACTGTGTACAGAAGGGAGGGAGGCGGGGTCAAAGGTGGGCATGGGAAAAACAAACGTCCTCAGTGTGACTGAACTGACTTATTGCACATCATCATACCGAGAGAAAATAAAGTACAGGTTTGAAAAACTATATTTAAAGGAGCTACCTATATGAAAACAATTCCTATCCAGTATCCAGTCTGTCCAGTCTTCCCACTGACTTATTCGATGGATTATTATTTTCAGATCCTGCTTTTTTTCTGTAGGATGATTATGGAGAAATACATGTGATAAAATAAAAAACACACACACACACACACACACACACACACACCACGCTCAACTGAGTAAACCTTGGTCGCTTGATCCTTTATGTAGCTAGTAATAAACAAAAAAAGTACGACTAAGATTAATCTCTAATTTGACTTAATATTGTCACACCTACATGTGACATCAGCTGACAATGGTGCATCATAATATGACAGTAGGTCAGTACAAGTTGATAAATAGAGTATTAAAAAAAAAAATAAAATCAATAAATGAAATGTATAAATACATATATAGCCTGGTGTGTTTTAAGCAAAGATCCAACTTTGAGTAGAATCTTTAACCAATTAGAATCTTCCATCAACTGAAATTACGATGAAGTTCTGCACAGTGAGTTTACCTACTGCTGCTCCTGAGCGGTGAGAGTGAACCAGAAGAGTAAAGATTCAGGCTGAAAGACTAAAATAATGAGCTCAAAGATCCAATAAGCTCCAATAAGCTGAGGGGAACTGCAGTCATGTCATAATTCTCAGTGGGATAGCGCGACCACTCATATTACACACAATAATAATAATAATAATAATAATAATAATAATAATAATAATAATGTTAAGTAGGCAGGACCTCAAGAAAACAAATATAGTGCAGTTACTACTACTATGCAGTTGCTTACTGTATCTGAGATCCCGCTGACATTCTCTTTGATAGTGACACCACAAAACACAGGACATTTTCCATTTCTTTATTAAACATTTTCATTTCTTCTGTGTAATATTAAATATCTTTACTCAAATGCAGAAAAGGACACTGAATCATCCGTCTTGAGGTGTGGACTATTTCGGATCCACCCCACGGCTCTGCCCAAACCCCAGGCTCTACCTGCGCTTGTAGTGGACTCTGTGGTGGCTTCACCAAACTCAGAGGTGGGTGTAGGGGGAGGAGTCAGGGACAAGTGGTCCAACTCACTTTGCATGTTCCAGGTGAAGGCAAGACCGGAGGTGGGCGTGGCTTCTGGGGTCATTGGGAGAGCACTGCACAGGTTCAGGCCTAACGGCAGGCTTGTACATCTGCGCAGTGGCTTCTCACTGGAAAGAGCACAGGATGGAGATTAGGGTTCATCTTAAAAAAAGGGATAGTTTAATTGTGTCAGGCCACCACTGTGCACCAATGTGAAATGTAAGAGATTCAGTATCTTTTCATCTACGATCTAGTGAGACAAACAAGCCAGAAAGTCCACTCGTGTTAAGACAAGGCATTCAGCAAAGCACAACTGAGCTCAAGTATAGCCAAACATGTTTTTTTTGTTTTGTTTTTATAGGAGGTATTACAACTCGCAGTGAACTGATGAAACCGTGGCACAGTCTGCACATTTATGGATCTGGAAAGGAGAAAGGGTTATTACACTGCATACCTGTCGTAGTCCTCCACATCATCCTTCAAAGCTTGTTTGTATGTGTCTCCAGCCTTGCCATAGAGCCAGCTCATGTCCCTTGACACATCTGGGATCCAGTGCGCAAGTCTAAAAGGAACAGTCAAAGTCTAGGTCAAATTAGCACATCTTGTGTGCAGTGGTAGAAAGAAAAAGGTACTTTCTTAGGATGTATTACTAATCCTACATTAAAATTTGACTTAAGTGAAAGCTGCAAATATTAGTAATGAATTGTTGTCAGGAATAAAAGTTATTGTAAAGAATAAATGCTGTTTTGCTGTGGATCTTTTTATTCCTAGTTTTGGGGCTTTTCATGCTGTCACGTTAGTTGAAAATGGAAAGGAGGGAAAGGCACGACGGAATCTACAAACAGAAAGACATGCCATGATGCTTATTATCTGCTTATCTAACATAAAAGGACTTAAAGTATTTACAGCTGTCAGAGAAATGTAGTGGAGTATAATATTTCCCTCGCTGCTGCACGCATACTGACAAGAACCAGTAAGAGAGATCATATCACCCCTGTTTTAGTTACTTTGCACTGGCTCCCGGTAGAATTGAGAATTGATTTTAAAATACTTCTTACATACAAAGCTCTTAATGGTCAGACACCATCCTATATGAAAGAACTCCTTACACCATACTGCGCTCCCAAAATGCAGGGCTACTTGTAGTGCCTAGGTTCTCTAGATGTAGAATGGGAGCCAGAGCCTTTAGCCATCAGGCACCTCGGCTGTGGAATCAGACCCCTGTCTGGGTTCGGGAAGCAACCAATATTTCCATATTTAAGAGTAGGTTAAAAACAAAAACGAAAAGCTTTTAGTTAGGGATGGTTTTTCTATATTTTGTGAAAAGGCTTATAGTTTGGACTAGGGTATTTTATGAATTTGTATACATTATAATTGTCTATTTTATTTTGTTGTATTAGTTTTGAAATTGTGTATTTTCTTGTTGTTTTTTAATGTGTGTTTCTTATGTGTTGTTAGCCTTTTTTATCCAGTTCTGCAAACTTTATGTGTCTCTGTTTTCTGTAAAGTGTACTGGGACCACACATCTGGTGATTTTACAATTTGATTTGATTTTGATTTGAAATATAGTGAAGTAAAAGTATGAAGACTCAATGTGCTTCATGGTCATAATTAAAAAAAACTTAAAAAGACTGAACACCCTAGATGCTGCTGCAGATTATCCTGGAAAATAACTTTGAGACTATTATCATCCTCCAAATATCCATCTGTGGTTCATAGTCAATATTACACGTAGTTTAAAAAAGTATTTGCAAATCATTGGAAGCATTTGTTGCAACCTATTTGGACTGCAGTACCAACATGCCCTTTGTTGGCTTCAAGATGACAAAGATAGTATCTGATGATCACAAGGAAGAATGCTTAAGTGGCTCCAAGCATATTAGAAATAATTTGGATGTGGTACTGTAACAGGTTAGCACACTGTACCTCTTGGCAAGAGAGCAGGCCGACACCACAGGCAGAGTACAGGAGACTTTCAGGTACGCAGTCATGTTGGACAACAGACCACCAGCAGTATGCGCCTTTCTACAGGCCTCACACAAAACTGACAAATAAATTTAAAAAGAAACACACATTTAGTTTAACTGTATGTACTGTACTGGCTCAGTGACTCACAGTTTCTTCTGTTTGAATCACAGCCCTGTACACAGCCATGCCAGCCAACCTTTCAATGACTGTTCTTACCCCTTTTAATGTTAACTGGGAGGTGCTCAGTCAGCTGTGGATCCAGCCACCAGTGCTCTTCCTTAAGTCTGTGTGCGTTCTGATTGGACTCCTTCACCAGCTCACAACAAGCAGGCTTAGGTGCATCCATCTCCAAACTTCTCAGGGGACTCTCACTGCTGATCAGATCTGTGATGGATTATTCAAATCAAGATGATTTCCACAATAAGAAGCATTGTATTACACACCATCAGCTGCTGCAGCTAGTAGAATACAACTTTAAAATCCCGACCTTCTGTTTCCATTAATGCTCAACAGTAATTACGGCAAGATGTCCTTACTGTTCTCTTGCAGGAAGCGGAGAGCATCCATGTAGCCATTCTGGCAGATTTCAGCCATTGTCTGTAAAATCCGAAAATGCTTGGTAAGGATGGAAGCTAAATTAATAGACACACAAAATACTTTGAGCTCACAGTTTGTCGGTATTAAAATAAATGGGAGACTTGCCTCGAAGTTATATTTATAGGTTGCAATTACAAATTATGACCAGCAGAGAGCAGAATGGAGGCATCAAGTAATTTCAAATAATCCCTCAGCAACGTTTTGGTTCTGGCAGGACTTTGACAACACACCTTGGAGACATGCTTTCATCTTCTTTGAAAAAGAGAAGACGCAACAATAAGTGGTCTGTATGTGCTCATATTGGTTGGAATAATCCAACTGTAGAGGAATCCTGACTTGCCCTGTACTGCTTTGACTCCTGTATGGCCTTTCCCTGAGTATCAGCTGAACTTTCATTGCTTTTCTATGATCAGAGATATCCAATAGTTACATGAAAGACTTCTTTGTGAGCCATCAATATCATTAGTAACTCATACCACCTTATATAAACAATTCTGAACCATCCATATTTAAAGTCTGTGTAAGCTGATTGTCATGCCATATTGAAAAGAATAGAGACAACTGAAATCATTGGAAAATAATGGCTGCTGAAAGGGAGGATAACAAGCATGTTTAATCCATAAAATGAATGCCTTAGAAGGCTGGCAGTAGTAATATGAAATATGTGATTTGTTGTAATTGGGCGGAACAAAAACCAAAACTGAATAGTCCTACAGAATTTACAGAAAACAACCTGAAGTATTTAACATGTGTTGTACAAAATTCAGTACTATATCCACAGAACATACATAAGTCTGTTATCCTAAAAACACCATTTTTAACTAAAAGTGTTTCTAACTGCTGCAATTGAGAGTAGCTTCTGAAACATAGGCCATCTGTATCTCACCTCAGGATTGGGGGGGAAGAAGGAGCTGGCCACCCTGAACATGTTCGCTGAGTTGACCTGGATGCTGACATTGTTGAAGCGCACCTCGTGGAAGCTGAGCGTGCTCCCTCGAGGGCAGAGGTCAGACTCACCGGCATATGGAGAGAACGTGACTGTGTTTTTCAGGTGACATCGAGGCAGGTTGTCACTGATAGCACCGTCCACGTAATGCTGAGTGGAAAAGGAGGGTGTTGATCAGTGGGTAGAACCGGAAACGTATTCCTGGTCTCAGATATTGAGATTAATGAATATCGTCCAAGACATTGGCCACAGCTTTCATGTAGATGTAACAATTAACAGGCCACGCAGTGACTAAAGCACAGTTTGAAGCATTTGAATAAAAAAAACCTTGTACATTCGAATGCAATCCAGCTGTCCTGTATAAATAAAACTTTGTAAGTGTTGACACTGTCAAAGAGCTGTTCATTCAACTATAGAAATTTTGGAGGCTGGTCTAATATTTTGTCAAATTTTTTGTAACGCAGTACAGTATATTTCAGGGCTCATAATGTTTTAAATTTTTCTGGTTGCTGTGTAATTGAAATTTACAATGTGTAACTTGACGAGACTGCTTCAAAAACAATTAATATCTTGCTTTAATTAATTTTAATTTAAGCACACAGAGATGCAGTTTCAAGGTAAATTGTTCACCATAACAAGATTTTTTGCATGCCTAGTATAATAGCTTGCTGGTTCACTCACCACTCCGCGATAAGTGGGTGGAATAACTCCACAGTAGAAAGGGACAAAGCAGCTGCATATGAGGGCCTGGAAAAGGCACATTTTACTGCAGATTAGGTACAGAAACAAACAGTGGAGTAATGTCTCTAAAAGATTATAAATCGGTTACATCAGATATGACTGTACTTGAAAAGAAACAGCAGAATCACTACTCCTTTCTGGTGAAAGGCAGTGGCTTTCATAATTTCCCCCAACATATTCCTCCTCCGTTTCCTGGAATGTCAAAACATCTGTCTAGTCAGCTTTTCACAATCTTAATGTAACTGATTACAACAACTGTATCATCACAGATCCGTTCTAGTTATCTCTGTTGGCTAAATATCATGTTGGCAATAAAGACACAGAACTGTCTCCTCAGAAGACTCTGGATGAAAATGTCAGTTGAACTCTCAAATTGTAAAATACACCTGAATGAGCTCCTCTTTGCTGTTAAACTCCGACACTAGTACGTTCTTCCCATCAGACACTCTGGTCACGGACACACAGAGCTTCCCAGAGGCTCGAACGTGGGCGTCTTCTGGAAGGATCCCCAGCAGAGAGTCCTGAACGATCTTCAGCAGGTTGTAAGCTGGATGCAGGGGCCCCAGTTTGCGCTTCCTAGCCTCTCTGGCCATGAACATCAAATCAGCACAGCATTTCTCTGCACAGAGAAACACAGTAATACCAGTGCATGCTTGGTATAATGGCTGAACTGGAATTCCAAAATTACTGATCACAATCAGTAAGAGGGAAATATATACATATTTTTTTTAAATAAAACTAAACGAAGGATCCATTCAGTTGCAGATAGAAGTGTCTCTGTCAACTAAGGATTTAAGTTAGATTGTCTAATTTGATTTAACATGTATATTTTTTTTATTTTCTTCTTGTGCTATGAGTTATTTGTCAAAATAGACTATTGCCAAGGTACATCAAACATTGGATAAAACCTTTTTAAAAATAGCTCCATATATTGATGTCAGTGTGCTTTTTCAATATCAGGTTGTGTCTAAAACTCACCTGGCTAAACTCTGTGCTAAGGTGATGGAAGCCCATCTAAAGTTAAGAAAAAGACTAAAATGTGCTCTAAAAAGATTTTTCTTAATTCACAAAATAAGGTGTCCAAACAAGGTGCAACCACTGCAACACAGAGATCCATTAAGAAACTAATGAGGTAAATGTGGGTACAAGCAGCAAAATCTTATGAAGTATTTAATAATATATCTTATAGTAATTAAGTCAAAACAAACAACCTAAAGACATCTCTCTATGGTGATAGTGGCATTGACATTGGATATTTATCCAAGTACAATGCTGCTTGATGCATAGCTCTATGCTGAATTATGTTATAAAATATAGTGATTTTTATGGCATTTGAATATTCTGCTATTTGATCTAGTAATAATAATAATAATAATAATAATAATAATAATAATAATAATCCTTATTTGTAGAGCACTTTTCAAAAACAAGTTACAAAGTGCTTTAACAAATGTAAAGAATAACACAAAAAAACAAGATAAGAGCATGAAAACATTGAAAAGACTAAAATACAGATTAATATAAAATTAGTAAAATACAATAAAATAAAAGGGATAAAATAAAGTCAAATAAGATCGGGAAAGGCTCTCCTATACATTTGACAGTACATTTGATAATGACCACCGTAACGTTAAAATGGCCGATTTTTGTTTGAAGTTTGGTCAGAAGGGCCTCACAACCCACCTAGAGGAAGTTCAAGAGTAAGAACAACGGCCATCAAAGATCCAGCAGAAGCTCCATAGATGGATGAGGCGCCTTGTATGAGGCGGGGGAAGCGTTCAAGGATACAGCTGGTGGCACCAACGTAATAAATACCCATAAAACCACATCCTGCAAAAGAGATGCTCCAGTCTTTCTTCAAATCAAACATCTTGTCAGGTGCGACTCCAGCAACAATAGTCCAGTCTGTACAAACCCACTGCACGAACTAGTGAAAACTTCAACTTGTAAACATGTGAAATAAATGCCATCTGCCACCTTCACATCCCCTGCAAAAAAAAATCATCCAAAGGTGGCATGGTAGGGTAATAAACTCTTACGCAATTTTGTATGATTAGGACTCATTTCCTATTGGCTGGGAAAGGTCACATGACAACAGAATATAGTCGCGACTCACCAATACTTCCACATTCTTGTGTTGCTCATAGTATGAAGTAGGTTAACCTAAAACTCTGCATTTTGTTTTGAAAATGAGCATCCCAGTGGTGGACTTTGGCGCGTACAGCCTAAGTGAAAAAGATGTTCCCGACGAGCAAATGCAGAACTTAAGCGAGCAGTTGAAAACAGCTTTTACTGAAATTGGTTTTGTTTTTCTGAAGAACACTGGGATCACTGAGGAGGAGGTGAGCAAAATATGTGAAAAAGAAGCATCGTGCCATGTAGTTGGTTGAAAGTGCTTAATGCGGAATGCCTCTTGTCTCCTGGTGTGTCCAGGTGAATCGTGTTATGGACATATCCAAGAAATTCTTCCTGCAGCCAGATGAACTGAAACAACCCTTTAGCAGGAAAAGCTTTTCAAACAATCCTAATCACGGCTGGGTGTCTCTGGAGACTGAGAGGTATGAATCAGAAAATTAACACATTTCTAATCTGCACAATTTACTCGTTTTAATTCAGAATAACTGCTTTTCAGGTTGAATCCAAGTCGACCTGGAGACCTGAAGGAGGCATTCAACACTTCTTCATTTCACCCTGACATAGTAATGATTCTCTGTCAACGTGTGACATTGTTAATTTTATACAGCAGACTTATCTCAGGATTTATTGTTTGGTGACATAGCCTAGCAGATTGATCCCACTTTATTCTGTAGGTTATAAGTTTGGAGGCCAAAGTTCAAGTTTCTTTGTAACTGTTATTTTACCAGAGAAAGTTCCTTTCTACTCTGTTCTATTTATAGCCCGATTGATACATTTGTCAATACTATCAGCCTATAATCATTTATCACAGATATATCCGTATCAGCACAAGGACATTACTAGTGGTCAAAGATATGTTTGAGGTCTTTTAAAATGGGCCCACCGAGTGTCCTACTACTACTCCATATTTCATTATAATTTGTTTAAAACAATTTTAAGGAATCTAATTAAAACATGCTTGCTTTATGCAAACAAATGAATGGACGTATAAATTGTTATTTAATTAAACTTTCAAAAATAAATATCTGTATCTGCTGCAAAGGTCCAGTAACAGTCAGGCTCTAATTCTGTTCTCCTCTGCTGTAGAAATGGCCATCGGGTGCTGTAACCGGGTTCCAGGAGATCCAGGCGTCTTTCTATCAGCGCTGTAAAGAGCTGAGTCTGCGGGTGCTGAGAGTGATGGCACACAGTCTGGGTCTGGACCCCGAGGTGTTCTTGAGTGCACACCGTTCAATTGGAAGTATGTACAAAAGGCTCACTGCTCTCACTATGGAGTGTGGTATTGTTTCTTAGGTTCAGGCTGCATGTCAAGGCAGTCACTGAGTCTACATCAGCTGATATGTGGTAACACTGTGACTTGATCCTTTGTCTGCATGAGGTCTTCAGAGCATGTGAGGACCTTTTCAGGCACATCCTGTCTCACATTCACAAAATTGTAATCTGCTGAGCAGATGAAAATGCACAGCTCATCATTTCCCAGCTCGTTGAGTGATTCATCCTTTTCCATCACTCTAAAACACTTGACTTCCAAGTTAATGTCGTTAACCCTCTGGGCTTACATGCAGCTTACACGAGCTAACAGTCTTCTCACTCAGCAGCACTGTGTTTGGCTTCCACATCGTCAATAAAGGAAGATGTCGGGTAATGGTTTTTCAAGGTGGAAAAAGATCAGTGAGTCAAATGAATGTTTACACACATTTTTAAGCAAGATCCCTTCATGTATAAATGTAATCACATAATATTACACATAATACACGTAACAATGGCATTAATGAGTGAAATGAATAAAGAATAAACTGAAGAGTTCGGTTCCCAACAGAACACCAACGATTCATCATCTCAGAGACAAATAAGACTCTGTGTAGCCCACAGGCTATTTACTGTAAGACATTATATCCTCAGGCCTGTTTGACTGTTAATCCACAGCCAAACATACTATAGCTCCCTGTATAATACTGAATCTTAATCCCAAAGTAAACTCTTGTAGTAATAATAATAATAATCTTTATTTGTAGAGCACTTGTCAAAAACAAGTTACAAAGTGCTTTAACAAGTGTAAAGACAATAATACAAAAACAATAAAAGATAAAAGCAAGAAAACATTGAAAAGACTAAAATACACGTTTAAAACAGAAATAAAATAAAAGGGATAAAATAAAGTCAAATAAGATCGGGAAAGGCTCTCCTATAAAAGTATGTTTTAAGAAGGGACTTAAAAGAGTTCACTGACTCAGCCGACCTGATTTCCTCGGGCAGGCTGTTCCAGAGCCTCGGGGTCCTGACTGCAAACGCTCTGTCCCCTTTAGTTTTCAGTCAAGACTCTGGAACAGACAACAGACCTCTGCCCGAGGATCTAAAGGTACGTGCTGGTGCGTATGGGACTAAAAGTTCAGAAATATAACAAGGCAAGAGGCCATGAAGATCTTTAAAGTGATCAATAAAATTTTAAAGTCAATTCTAAAACATACTGGGAGCCAGTGTAATGAAGCTAAAATAGGGGTAATGTGGTCATATTTCTTAGTTCTGGTTAACAGCCTGGCAGCTGAGTTCTGGACAGTCTGGAGTCGATCAATAGATTTTTGGGTTAAACAGGTGAAAAGGCTGTTGCAATAATCCAGGCGTGATGAGATGAAGGCGTGTAAAATGGTCTCGGTGTCCTTAAAAGTTAACACAGATCGAATTTTTGCTAGATTTCTAAGTCGATAAAAACATGATTGAACAAGCTTTGTGGTGTGCTGCTCGAAATTTAAATTACTATCAAATCAGACACCAAGGTTCTTTGCCACAGGCAGATGGCAGTATTTGTTTTGCAATCTGCTGGGACCCGATGACCAGGATTTCTGTTTTGTCTGAGTTCAGCTGGAGGAAATTATTTGACATCCATTTTTTAACTTCACAAAGGCAGTTGTTAAGTGAACTCAGCATTCCAGGGTCTGTGGATCTGACGGGCAAATACATTTGTGTGTCATCAGCATAAATATGAAAAGAAATACCATATTTATGGATAATGTGTCCAAGGGGAAGCGGATACATGGAAAACAAAATGGGTCCTAAGACCGACCTCTGAGGCACACCATATTTAACTGGACAGAATACTAACATACCAGGCAAGTTTTACCAGTGTTGTCATGTCTCCTCTAGCTGATGAGAATGGCTCCACGCTGCGGTCTCTGTACTACCCATCAGTAAATTGTGAGAAAGCGAAGCAGGGTCAGCTGCGATGTGGAGAGCATTCAGACTACGGCAGCATCACCCTGTTGTTTCAGAGCTCTGAGGGTCTGCAGGTAACACCACTGACATCTCCTTTTTAATGTAAAGGATTACAAAACTGGATATCTGTTGTTGTACTGATATTTGTTATTGTTTAAATAATACATTTTATTTCTATAGCGCTTTTAATAAGGCATGTAATCCAACGAGGTTTGAGGTCAAGGGCAACTGGACTTGGTTGAAGATAGTAGAAGACGTTTCGTCCTTCATCCAAGAGACTTCTTCAGTCCTGACTGACTGGTAGGGAAACTCTGCTATTTAACTACTATGGGATCGTTAGCTAGGATCGTCGATACCGCTGGTTCGTTATTGCTCCTGGCTGTGCAAACCCGTGTCCAAGTCTGAACGACCATCGTTTGTATCTTAACCTGAGGCCAAGAGGAAATTTCCTCTTTGTTATCTTCACCTGTGGTGTGATCGTTCAGACTTGGCCACGGGTGGTTCTAACGACCAAGACGACTGTCAATTTAAATAGCTGAGTTTCTTGGATGAGGGACAAACGTCTTGTAGTATCTTCAACCAAGTCCAGTTGCCCTTGACCTCAACCCTTATTGGATAACTATGACCTGGATGACTGAGAACCTTCACAGACATCCACCTGACTCTTGTTAACCTTTCAGGTGCGTAGACGTTCAGGTGAATTCATATGTCCTCCCGCCATCCCCGGAGCGGTCCTCATCAATATCGCTGACCTGATGCAGCGCTGGACGAGTGATCAGTTTGTCTCTGTGGTGAGGACATTTTTGCAGATATGTCACGCATCTGAATGAAAAACCTTTTGGTGGATTTAGCTATTTATTTTACAACGGTAGGAGAACTGTAATTATAAAAGAACACAACAGGACAAGATTCAAGGTCTAACTGGTATCCAAGAGATCTTCAAGTAGGTTATATCAGAGGAAACTGATTAGTGAGGAAGGTAATTGATATTCATTTGGATACTAGAAATAGGTATAATAAGATTCCAAAAACATTTCTTGGCTGTTTACAGCATAACAAATGGGAGACCACTTGTCTTTACAGACATGGACCACTTGTAATGGTCATTACTGACTGGCTGGCGTGCAAATCCAAACAACCTGTAATATCTGACTTCAGAGGTGTGATAATGAGACTGAATTGCTGTTTATTTTCACGTGTTTATCACTGAAAAAAATCAGATGTGCAATTTAGTGCAATCAGGTTATGATTGCACTGTTTAACAGTGATAAGCAAAATGTTTGAACTATTAGTAATAGTAATCCCACAGGATATAAAAAAATATAAGTTAAAGTTTAGAATGAAGTAGGACTCGGCGATATGGCCAAAAATGTTATTACAATAATATTTCTATCGATAATTATCACAATAAATGTCAAATCATTTTTTCTTTCCAGTTTAAAGGCTGATTTTTGCCCCTGAGTGAAAGTTAAAGAAGGTTAATTGTGGTTAAAGAAGGTTAATTGTGGTTTTAAACTATTCTTGATGGTCAGAACAAACACTTGCCAAACAGTGGATCACTTCACAAATCAGAGATAGAACATTCAAAATAAACAAATGATATCGCAATAATTATCGTTTATTGCTCACCCTTAACACCCTGACATTAAGTGACACGAAAAAAGGACTTTGGTCGTTTTGGACTTTAGTCCTTTTGATAGCAGCCATGATAATAGGTGTCTCAATGAGGTCCTCAGGAACCTTGATTTCACCTGTCCTCTCTGCTCTTGTTGTATGTTGTTTACGGTGTAAATTTGTTGGGAAATGATAAGTGAGGAGGAAGATGTTGTATGATAATTGGTGATGTACAATCCACTGTTATTTACATTTGATACATACATTTGACACCCAGGTCCATATCAATAAAATAAAAATATTTGTGCTGTGAAAAAGAATTTTCCTCTGGGTTTTATAATGTAAAAATGTGACAGCTCATTATTGCCTTTGTCCTGTCCCTCAGCTCCACAGAGTGTTGCTCCCCCCTGCTGGAGACTCCACAACACGTCAGTCTGTGGCTTTCTTCGTCCAGCCGGATGACGAGGCTCTGATCACCTGCTGTGACGGCTCCAACAAATATCCTCCTGTTACAGCAGGCACATACCTCAACGAGCGCTTCAATTACTCATATGGGCGAAACTGAATTTCTACCCACCAGTTCATTTATACACAACTGTGGATCATAAATGTGTTGTCATTTTGTCAACAAAGGTCAGGGTGCCTTGCTGAGCTTTAAAGACATGCCTGGGAAGTCTTTTATCACGTTTTACAACGTTACAAATATAAATAGGACATTTTCTTTCATTAGGCAGCATACTTTTTTTTTCTGAAATAATCAGCTCTCTTTAATGGAATAAATAAATAATTAGTATTTCTCCCTAAGCGGCAGTACCAGTGACAATTAACCACAGTGTGCTAAACAAAACATTCACTTACCAGGCCAAAATCCCTGCCCCATTTCACCCCAAAAGCACTTCCCATGGAGAGCAGAGAGTAACAGAGTCCTTGTGATAGAAGATCAAAACAAAAAACTAAACAAAAGACTCGATTTTCCACAAAGAAATCTGAACCTGCTCCACATTTCAAGTCTGACTTATACAGTGAAATCTCTGCAATGAAATTAAATGACGAAGATGATGAATGAAGGATTTAATCATAGTAGGGACTAAAAGTCCGGATGACTACATTACCATTCTTTTTTAATGTCTCTTGTGAGTCCCTCAACTTTATACATTTAGTCATTTAGCTGACACCTTATACAAAACAAATCAAGATAATTATAATAAATCCCATTTATGATAATATACATATTATAGAAGTGCAAAGTAAATGGCAACTGTGTTCAAAAGGCTGTGTTCTGTGTCAGCTCTCGTGTGAATGTGATACTTACGGATGACCTCAGCCTTTGAGCTTTGGGCTTTTAACCTTTCCATTTCTTCTACTGCCTGAGCAGACAAAACGAGATGGAAAATGTTAGAGCATCACTGAATAAGTGGGAACTTCTGCTCAGTTTATTAACTTAATATTTTATACAAACAAACCTGTTCCATAACTACACATTAAGTTACAGTTTGACATGTCCTTATATGACATGAGCCATGATAAAAATAGCTGAATCTTGGTCTTGGTCTTGGTCTTGTTTGCTGAAACCTACCCACTGCATCACAACAGTTATAATGCAAAGAATATAGTAATGTTTGGGTGTGGCTCACCACTGCTGTTACAAGGAAGTAAATGTTTCACTTGCCAACAAATCATGCACATCATCAATCAGAAATGATTTAAAATAATTTGAACTATGGGTAACTATGTAGATATAACGCCCATCTATTGCACCTGCAGACGACTGAAGAAAGAAATCCCGATCTCCTGCAAATAATTGTTTTTTTTAAGTCACCTGCTGTAGCCCCAACTTCTGAGTCATTGCTCTTCATGCAGCAGGTCAGGGGATTATGGAGAAATGAAAACTTTCTTTTAATTTTTTGGGGGGGGGTTAAAAGTGACTGCCAAATGAGTAAATGTACATGGAAATGGATAGTTTTTGCCTGTTTGATAAGTAGATGAAACAATGTTAGCTATCTATGATTCTTATCTGTGTGATTCCCAGATTATCAGTGTTGCTCAGTGTCTCTATATATTTAGATGAATGTAACCTAAGCTGTAAAATGTCTCTGGCTGTACCCTTGTATGGAGACCTAACGATATTAACAGGTTGTGCTGTCTGAGGCTGACAGGCAGCTGCTTCTGTGGAGGAAGACGCTCTATGCGGGTGTAGTCCATAAAGTCGGTATACTGATAACTCTGAGTTTGTTGACACTGAGAAGAGGGAAATACTGCATTTTCAATTCCAGAAAGAGAAACTTTAACTCCTGTGACAGCCCACTGTAGTGAGTAAGGAGAGTCTGCCACTCACAAACTGTGAGCTGATCAAATAGAAGCATGAGCTAAATCAGTAAATGCCGATGTAATGTGTTGACAGCAAAACCGGTGAAGGTTTCTTACTGGTGGAATAACCCTAATCACTTGTGTGGCTGAGTGATGCAGTGGCAGTGAAACTGTTTTCCTGCAGTAGGTTCGGGGTTCAAATCCCCGTCATGACAAGTTATTTTACATTTTTGACAGGGGATAAAAGTGTCTACCAAATGAGTAAATGTACTTTTCAGTTTTTATCAGTTTGTGCATATCTACATACTTAACCACGCGTATATATACATACTTTGCCTCGCGCATTCATACATACATACGAATGACAGTATGTATGTATATGCAAGCGTGTATGTATGTGCATGACATGTATGTGCGTGTATGTCAGTGTAATATTAAATATTTTTACTCAAATGCAAAAAAAGGACTTTGAATAATCCAGCTCTGCCCAAGCCCCAGGCTCTACCTGCTTGCCTGATGGCTGTTCCATTGGTGTATGAATATGTATGAATGTTAGTTCTGTTTGAGCACTTAGGCTCACTGAATGCAATGTTGTGTAACAGCACTTTGAATGGTCGGTGGTTCAGTGCTTCCTGCTTTTAGCATAGGGCACACCGGACCATCCATCTTATAGCATTATTGTATGTTTCTCATACTGTTTGATGTCATTCATGTATCAAGATGTACTTCACCGAGGTCACCGTCCGTTCGTTGTTTTTCAAAACTGCATCCAGTGAAGACCGGAGGTGGGCGTGGCTTTTGGGGTCATTGGGAGATCTTTGCTCTCACTGCACAAGTTCAAGCCTAATGGCAGGCTTGTACATCTGCGCAGAGATCCAGTGATTTTTCATCTATGATCTAGCATGACACACAGCCTAAACTTCCACTTGTGTAACTCTGATGTTTTGGCATTCAGCAAAGCACAACTGAGGTTAAGCCAAACATGATGTTTTTAGAGGTATTGCAACTCACAGCGAACTGATGAAACCATGGCACAGTCTGCACATTTATGAATCTGGAAAGGAGAAAGGGTTATTACACTGCCTACCTGTCATAGTCCTCCACATCATCCTTCAAAGCTTGTTTGTACAGGTCTACAGCCTTGCCATAGAGCCAGCTCATGTCCCTTGACTTATCTGGGATATAGTCCACAAGTCTAAAAGGAACAGTCAAAGTCTAGGTCAAATTTTCGCATGTTGTGTGCAGTGAAAAAAGTACTTTCTTACACAGTTAAAATCAGCCCTACCACTATGGGATATATTACAAATCCTACATTATATATAAACCTTTATTTAAACAGGAAATGTCCCATTGAGCCACAGTCTCTTTTACAAGGGAGTCCTGTGTAGCACAATTAAAAAACATTAAAATTTGACTTGAATGAAAGCTGCAAATACTGGTAATGAATTGTGGTCAGGAATAAAAGTTATTGTAAAGAACAAACACTGTTTTGTTGTGGGTCGACTGTCTTGTTATTCCTAGTTTTGGGGCTTTTCATGCTTTCACGTTAGTTGAAAATAGAAGGAGGGAAGACATGTCAGAATATACAGACAGAAAGAGATTCCTGTGATGGCAGTTCGAGTTTTCAAATAAAAAGCTCAGGCAAACACTTGTCTCACAGCAATACACATACACCGTATAGGCTACATGTATGCTTGAATGAGTAAAGAGAGCTCAGTGAGCCTGTTATTTATCCAGCTTCAGGGTCAAGCATATTATCTCAAAGAGACACATACCTGAAGTCTGGATAACACAGAGAACAGAGATATTTTTACTGTTACGTCTACACAGATTCAGTGCTACATCACACATGAGTCTCGCTGAGTCCAGGGTTACATACAATATGTTTGGAAATGGTATTTCCCTCTGAAATATAGTGAAGTAAAAGTATGAAGACTTAATGCGCTTCATGGTCATATTTAAAAAAGCAAGAACAAAATCCATGTGGCATGATTCACTGGTTTGGTAGCTGCAAACCAAATTACAGTGAAGAGACTGAACACCCTAGATGCTGCTGCAGACTATCCTGGAAAATAACTTTGAGACTATTATCATCCTCCAAATATTCCCCTGTGGTTCATAGTCAACATTACATGTAGTTTTAAAAAGTATAAGCATTTATTTTAACCTATTTTGATTGCAGTGCCTTTGTTTGCATTAAGATGATCACAAGGAAGAATGCTTAAGTGGCTCCAAGCATATTAGAAATCATTTGGATGTGGTACTGTTGAAAAGGTTGAATACAGGCTAGTACACTGTACCTCTTGGCAAGAGAGCAGGGCGACACCATGGGCAGAGTAAAGGAGACTTTCAGGTACGTAGTCATGTTGGACAACAGACCACCGGCAGTGTGCGCCTTTCTACAGGCATCACACAACACTGAAACAAATACACTGAAAAAGAAACACACATTTAGTTTAACTGTATGTACTGTACTGGCTCAGTGACTCACCGTTTTTTCTGTTTGAATCACAGTCCTGTACACAGCCATGTCACCCAACCTTTCAATGACTGTTCTTACCCCTTTTAATGTTAACTGGGAGGTGCTCAGTCAGCTGTGGATCCAGCCACCTGGGCTCTTCCTTAAATGGTTTCAGTCCATGTGTGTTCTCCTTGGACTCTTCAGCTTCGGCCGGCTCCTTCACCAGCTCACAACAAGCAGGCTTAGGTGCATCCATCTCCAAACTTCTCAGGGGACTCTCACTGCTGATCAGATCTGTGATGGATTATTCAAATCGACATGATTTCCACAGTAAGAAGCACTGGATTACTTACCATCAACTGCTGCAGCTAGTAGAATACAACTTTAAAATCCCGACCTTCTGTTTCCATTAATGCTCCACAGTAATTATGGCAAGATGTTCTTACTGTTCTCTTGCAGGAAGCGGAGAGCACCCATGTAGCCATTCTGGCAGATTTCAGCCATTGTCTGTAAAATTCAGTGTTTGGGAAGCATGGAAGCTAAATTGATATACACACAAAATCCTTTGAGATCACTGTCTGTTGGTATCAAAATAAAAGGGAGACTTCCCTCTAAGTTATATTTACAGGTTACAAGCAGAGAGCAGAAAGGAGGCATCAACTAATTTGAGAATCAGGTTATCTCTCAGCCACATTTTGGTGCATGCAGGACTTTGACAACACACCTTGGAGACATGCTTTCATCTTCTTGAAAAGGAGAAGACGCAACAATAACGGGTCTGTATGTGCCGATATTGGTTGGTATAATCCAACTGTGGAGGAATCCTTACTTGCCCTGTCCTACTTTTACAGCTGTTATTTTAACTGCAGAACATTTGGTCTAATATTTTGTTGTGGCCACTGTGTAATTTACAATGTGTAACTTGTAAGATGCTCCTTTCTTTCTTCGAGTCAAACATCATGTCAGGTGCGACTCCAGCAACAAAAGTCCAGTCTGTACAAACCCATTACACGAACTAGTGAAAACTGCAACTTGTAAACATATAAGTCTGTTCTCCGTTCTCTGCACTTCCATCACTGTCTGGTTTGGATCTGCCAGCAAAAAGGACAAGGACAGACTACAACGGACAGTCTGGACTGCAGAAAAAATAATCGGTGCCAACCTGCCCTCCATTCAGGACATATACATTTCCAGAGTCATGAAACGGGCAGGAAACATCACTGCAGATCCATCTCACCCCGGACACAATCTGTTCCAGCTCCTCCCCTCTGGTAGGCGCTACAGTACGCCAAAACCAACAGACACAGAAGCAGTTTCTTCCCATAAGCCATCACTCTGATGAACAGCTGATTTCTGACTCAAGGTGTCAGGAACAATTCCTGTGCAATAACCCAGTAACTCTTCCTCTAATCAGCCACCTGTTTACTGGTTTCCACTTATTATTCCATAATTATTTATTTATTCACCATTCTCTATTTCAATGCTATTCATACTATGTTCATACTATGTCATTTTGTATATACTGTATACCAATACACCTACCTCAGGTCATAGGTCTTATTTATTTTTTCCATTTTTTTTGGCATGGTAGCATGGGCGTAAATCTCATCTAACAGTAAGGTAATAGTAATAAACATAAAATTTCTCAATTTTTGAAGGGGACACAAATAATACAGCCAAAATTGTATTTTTATAGGATACGTGTACACAGAGGGAAGTCTTGCTATTATTTTTCTGGCCAACAACACAAATCAATAGTTGTTTAAATATGACTTAAGTTCATAGGTTCACCATACGGTCATATTATCCTAAAGAACTTGCCTCCTCTAGGCTACATAATTTAGGTTTCCTCTGGGATAGAGGAGGTCTCTTACTTATTATATACAGGTGAAACTCGAAAAATTAGCATATCGTGCAAAAGTTCATTTATTTCAGTAATTCAACTTAAAGGTGAAACTAGTGAGATATTTCAAGCCTTTATTTGATATAATTTCGATGATTATTGCGTACAGCTTATGAAAACCCCAAATTCAAAATCTCAGAAAATTTGAATATTACATGAAATCAATAAAAAAAGGATTTTAAATACAGAAATGTCAGCCCTCTGAAAAGTATAATCATGCATATGTACTCAGTACTTGGTTTGGGCCCCTTTTGCATGAATTACTGCCTCATTGCGGCGTGGCATGGATGCTATCAGCCTGTGGCACTGCTGAGGTGTTATGGAAGACCAGGATGCTTCAATAGTGGCCTTCAGCTCTTCTGCATTGTTCGGTCTTTCATCTTTCTCATGGCAATGCCCCATAGATTCTCTATGGGGTTCAGGTCAGGCGAGTTTGCTGCCAATCAAGCACAGTAATCCCATGGTCATTGAACCAGGTTTTGGTACTTTTGGCAGTGTGGGCAGGTGCCAAGTCCTGCTGGAAAATGAAGTCAGCATCTCCATAAAGCTTGTCTGCTGAAGGAAGCATAAAGTGCTCTAAAATATCCTGGTAGACGGCTGCGCTGACTCTGGACTTAATAAAGCACAGTGGACCAACACCAGCAGATGACATGGCTCCCCAAACCAACACATACTGTGGAAACTTCACACTGCACTTCAAGCATCTTGGATTGTGTGCCTCTCTATTCTTCCTCCAGACTCTGGGACCTTGGTTTCCAAATGAGATGCAAAATTTGTTCTCATCAGGAAAGAGGACTTTGGACCACTGAGAAACAGACCAGTTCTTTTTTTCTTTAGCCCGGGTAAGACGCTTCTGACGTTGTTTGTTGTTCAGGAGCGGCTTGACAAGAGGAATACGACATTTGAAGCCCATGTCCAGGACCCGTCTGTGTGTGGTGGCTCTTGATGCAGTAACTCCAGCCTCAGTCCACTCCTTGTGAAGCTCCCCCACACATTTGAATGGCCTTTTCCTGACAATCCTCTCCAGGCTACGGTCATCCCTGCTGCTTGTGCACCTTTTTCTCCCACACTTTTCCCTTCCACTTAACTTTCTATTAATGTGCCTTGATACAGCACTTTGAGAACATCCAACTTCTTTTGCAATTAACTTTTGAGGCTTTCCCTCCTTGTGGAGGGTGTCAATGATGGTTTTCTGCACAACTGTCAGGTCAGCAGTCTTCCCCATGATTATGAATTCCACTGAACCAGACTGAGAGACCAATTAAAGGCTCAGGAACCCTTTGTAGGTGTTTTGGATTAATTAGCTGATTAGAGTGTGACACTTTGAGCCTACAATACTGAACCTTTTCACAATATTCAAATTTTCTGGGATTTTG
>NC_060171.1:7988995-8032924 GCF_021292245.1 Micropterus dolomieu
TGAACCAGACTGAGAGACCAATTAAAGGCTCAGGAACCCTTTGTAGGTGTTTTGGATTAATTAGCTGATTAGAGTGTGACACTTTGAGCCTACAATACTGAACCTTTTCACAATATTCAAATTTTCTGGGATTTTGAATTTGGGGTTTTCATAAGCTGGAAGCCATAATCATCGAAATTATATCAAATAAAGGCTTGAAATATCTCACTTTGCATGTAATGAGTCTATATATTAGTTTCACGTTTTAAGTTGAATTACTGAAATAAATGAACTTTTGCACGATATGCTAATTTTTCGAGTTTCACCTGTATATATTAGGGCTATATACATTAGGGCTGGTCACGTTAACGCATTAATTAATTTACGCCGACAAATATTTTATCAGACGTTAACGCAGTTTTTATTTTATTATTATTAGTTTGAAAGTCCCTTGCCCACTGACTCTGAATACACATACAGTCAAACCATGGGTCACAGGAGGGGAGGGATGTTGATCAGCCTGCAAATCACCCACCCAAACAAGCAGTGGAGGGAGGCTTCGGCAGACTACGCTGTCATCTTTTTTCCATAGTTTTCCACCCGCGATCCGTCATCACTGCAGCAGGTGAGCCGCTTGCTTGTTAATGACGCAGCCTATCAAACACCTCAAACAGCCAAAACCAGCATCTGCACTCTGTGTTCAATGTTGCTTTAACGTTAGCTACCTGGTCTGTGCTTGTAAAATATCCGTCGCGACTTGTAACGTCATTTTAAGTTTTTAACCCGAGTGAAGTCTGTGCGAGTGAACACACGCTTTGGCTTAATATTTCACTTGATTACATTAATGTTTAAGTTGAGATTTACAAGAAATATTTTATTGCTAGGCCTACTGTGTAAAGGGAATACTGCTGGTAAAAAGCACCTTATTTGTTTAAAGTGTTTGCAAACCACATGTTATTACACTTTTGTGTAGATATGTAGCAGTACATTTAAATTAAAATTGCGCAATACACTACTTTAGAATTCATTATTCAATTTTACCATAACAATGCGATTAATCGTGATTAATCGCAAGAAAATCATGCATTAATCACAATTAAAAATTAATCTTGACCAGAACTAATATATATATATATATATATATAAAATGCGCAAAACCCAACACAATGATAGATATAAGATATTAGCCTAATATCAGTTCACACACAGGATTATGGTTGTAGTAAGAGATGCACAGATTATTTTTCCTGGCTGATTCCAATTACTGATTTTTTATAAGGTCTGACAAGCCGATTCTAATTTTGACCGATTAAGATTTTCTTTCTTTCTAAGAACTATAACTGACAGCATACACAAACGTTTTTGTAACTATTATTGGAAAAATCTATTTTTATTAGGGTCCCCATCAGCACCAGTATAAATTTTAGTTATTCTCACTGGGGTCCATTCAATTGTATGGTCATAATTAAACATAACTAAACATCAGATAGATAGTTGTTCTAGGTGAAAGGTGACCTAATAGAGAAACATACAACATACTCTGTTCCATTTGTAGCCTGACTGATACATTCGTCAATACTATCAGCCAATACTGATTTATCACAGATATATCAGTATCACCACAAGGACATTTCAGTATAGTCTACTGGTCAAATATGTATAAGGTCTTAAAAACAGGTGTCCCCATTACGTGCCCACCAAGTGTCCTGCTAAGTCCATATTCCATTAACATGTGTTAAAAACAATATAAAGGAATCTAATTAAAACATGCTTGCTTTATGCAAACAAATGAATGGATGTATAAATTGTTATTTAATTAAACTTTCAAAAATAAATATCTGTATCTGCTGCAAAAGTCCAGTATCAGTCAGGCTCTAATTCTGTTCTCCTCTGCTTTAGAAATGGCCATCGGGTGCTGTAACCGGGTTCCAGGAGATCCAGACGTCTTTCTATCAGCGCTGTAAAGAGCTGAGTCTGCGGGTGCTGAGAGTGATGGCACACAATCTGGGTCTGGACCCCGAGGTGTTCCTGAGTGCACACCGTTCAATTGGAAGTATGTACAAAAGGCTCACTGCTCTCACTATGGAGTGTGGTATTGTTTCTTAGGTTCAAGCTGCATGTCAAGGCAGTCACTTAGTCTACATCAGCTGATATGTGGTAACACTGTGACTTGATCCTTTGTCTGCATGAGGTCTTCAGAGCATGTGAGGACCTTTTCAGGCACATCCTGTCTCACATTCACAAAATTGTAATCTGCTGAGCAGATGAAAATACACAGCTCATAATTTCCCAGCTCGTTGAGTGATTCAGACTTTTCCATCACTCTAAAAAACTTGACTTCCAAGTTAATGTCGTTAACCCTCTGGGCTTACATGCAGATTACACGAGCTAACAGTCTTCTCACTCAGCAGCACTGTGTTTGGCTTCCACATCGTCAATAAAGGAAGATGTCGGATAATGGTTTTTCAAGGTGGAAAAACATTTTTAAGCAAGATGCAAGGCATTAAAAATAAGGAAAATTAATAAAGAATACACTCAAAAGTTCAGTTCCCAACAGAACACCACAGAATCATCATCTTGGAAGACAAATAAGACTCTGTGTAGCCCACAGGCTATTTACTGTAACAACTTATCCTCAGAATGCCAGGCCGGTTTGACTGTTGTTAATCGACAGCCAAACATCCGATAGCTCCCAGTATAGTAGGCCTACTGAATCTTAATCCCAAAGTAAACTTTTGTAATACTAACATTCTAGGCAAGTATTAACAGTGTCTCCTCTAGCTGAAGAGAATGACTCCACGCTGCGGTCTCTGTACTACCCATCAGTAAACAGCGAGAAAGCGAAGCAGGGTCAGCTGCGATGTGGAGAGCATTCAGACTACGGCAGCATCACCCTATTGTTTCAGAGCTCTGAGGGTCTGCAGGTAACACCACTGACATCTCCTTTTTAATGTAAAGGATTACAAAACTGAATATCTGTTGTTGTACTGATATTTGTTACTCCACCTGACCCTTGATAATCTTTCAGGTGCGTAACCGTTCAGGTGAATTCATCAGTGCTCCCGCTATCCCCGGAGCGGTCCTCATCAATATTGCTGACCTGATGCAGCGCTGGACCAGTGATCAGTATGTCTCTGTGGTGAGTGGAAAGGACAGTATTGCAGATAACTCTCCCATCTGAATGACAAACCTTTGGTGGATTTAGCTATTGATTTTACAACGAAGTAAGAAATACACAGGACACAACTATGTGCATGGGGCATAAGAAGATCAAATTCAAGGTCTAACTGGTATCCAAGAGAAAGAACTTACAATAATCAACCAATAAATACAGTAGGTTATATCAGAGGATAGTGAGTAATTGATATTCAATTGGATACTAGAAATGGGGACAAAAAGATTTTAAAAAAGTTTGGCTCTTACAGCACACAAAACGGGAAAGTCTAACACAAGGACCACTTGTAATGGTCATTACTGACTGGCTGACGTGCAAATCCAAACACCCCGTAATGTCTGACTTCAGAGGTGTGATAATGAGACTGAATTGCTGTTTTGTTTCACTTGTTTATCACTGAAAAAAATCAGATGTTTGATTTAGTGCAACCAGGTTATGATTGCAGTGTTTAACAGTGATAAACAAAATGTTTGTTAATTATGTTGATGTTCACCATCCCTACAGATTGAGAACAAAAAATGGTAACCTAACTAGAACTATTATTAATAGTAATCCCACAGGATATAATGTAAGTTAAAGTTTAGTATGAAGTAGGACTCGGCCATATGGCCAAAAATGTTATTACAATAATATTTCTATCGATAATTATCACAATAAATATCAAATAATGTTTTCTTTCCAGTTTAAAGGCTGATTTTTGCCCCTGAGTGAAAGTTAAAGAATCCAGAAGGTTAATTGTGGTTTTAAACTATTCTTGATGGTCAGAACATGACAAACACTTGCCAAACAGTGGATCACTTCACAAATCAGAGGTAGAACATTCAAAACAATTATAATGATGAAATCATTTTTCAAATTAGTAAAATAAGTAACAAAGTAAATATCTTAATAGAAAAACTAAGTGCTTATTTATTGAATTTGAACATTTGTTATATTTATATTTAGAAAAATTATTATTGTTATATTGCCCAACCTTAGTGTGAAGACATTAAGTGACACGAAAAATGGACTTTGGTCGTTTTGGACTTTGGTCCCTTTGTGGCCTTAGCAGCCATGAAAAAGGTATCTCAATGAAGTCATCAGCACTGGGTTGCACCAACTATGTGTAAGTTCAAACTTAGCCTAGTTTCAACGTATTGTTTAGTGTGGACTTTGCACCCTAACTTAAGGTACAACTTACATATTGCTGGTGCAACAGGCTGCTGGAGCCTAGATTTCACCTGTCCTGTCTGTTGTTGTTGATGTATGTTGTTTTTGGTGTACATATCTTGGGAAATGATATTTGAGGAGGAAAATGTTTTATGTTAATTGGTGATGTACAGTGCTGTGAAAAAGAATTTCCCTCTGGGTTTTATAATGTAAAAATGTGACAGCTCATTATTGCCTTTGTCCTTTCCCTCAGCTTCACAGAGTGTTGCTCCCCCCTGCTGGAGACTCCACAACACTTCAGTCTGTGGCTTTCTTCTCCCAGCCGGATGACGACGTTCTGATCACCTGCTGCGACGGCTCCAACAAATATCCTCTGTTACTACAAGCGCTTATCTCAACGAGCGCTTCAATGAGACATATGGGCAAAGCTGAATTTCTCCATGCTCCAATTTCATTTATACACAACTGTTTATCATAAATGTGTTGTCACTTTGTCAACAAAGGTCAGGGTGCCTTGCTGAGCTTTATAGACATGCCTGTGAAGTCTTTCACACGTTTTATCATAGTCACTTTCATCAGAACGATGAACATGCCTCTTTTGGATCCCACAATGTTTTTACATTTTCAATTCTGCTTTGAATATTATTGTGCTTTTTAGATAATCAATGAAGCAATGTGCAGTATAAAAAGAGACACAAATCTGAAATATGCAAGCTCATCCACTTTATTGACCGCATTCAAACCTTGTACAACAAATTCAGGATGTTGGACAGATTTAACTGCTCTTTGAAAGGGATGAAAAAAGTAT
The DNA here is from genome assembly GCF_021292245.1 of Micropterus dolomieu. NCBI lineage: Eukaryota > Metazoa > Chordata > Actinopteri > Centrarchiformes > Centrarchidae > Micropterus > Micropterus dolomieu. The sequence continues at coordinate 7,994,107 of NC_060171.1, forward strand.
TGTATCTTGATTCCTCAATTAAACATAAACTATGTGTCCTTTTCTGTGTCTATCTCTTATCTGTTGTATTAATCCTTAATGAAGACAGTTCTGAAGTCAGTTTTTGACCTTGTGACTGTTTACTTGTTTACTTGTCACGCATTCCCAACTCCTGACAGAGACAAGGTCAAATTCAACCATTCATTTTTTTTTAAGTAATCTATCATGAAAACTGACACAAATGCAGACAAGCAAACACATACAACTATTTTAGAATGTATACAATCATCACTCTGAACCAGCACAATTAAATTATGAGATTTCAATATTTAATGTAACTATCTGTAAACAAATATGTTCTTCAGTCATTTGGTCCAAAGGTGACAGCAGCTTGAAAAGACTATTGAAATGTGCATTTTTATGTAGGTTTGAACTTTGTAAATAGTTTCTGCAAAGCGTCTAAAAAGACCTTTGAGAATTGTTGCTTTCTGGGGTCCTCTTAAGTTATATAAAACAGTTAAGAGCTTGAGGACAAAAACAAGTGTTTTTTTTAAATATTGATAGCATACTTTCTACACCAACACATACACAGTGTCACATTTTAAAATGAAAACATATTTGAAAAGGAAAATGGTGAAATAAATGTTAAATAAAAAGAGAAATATTTTATGGATGTGCTGAATTAATTAATCCTGTCACTACATTAAAAATGTAAATAGGACATTTTCTTTCATTAGGCAGCATATATTTTTTCTGAAATAATCAGCTCTCTTTAATGGAATAAATAAATAATTAGTATTCGTCTCTAAGAGACAGTACCACTGAGAATTAACTACAGTGTGCTAAACAAAACATTCACTTACCAGGCCTAAAAGCCCCCCCCCCATGTCACCCCATTAGCACTTCCCCTGGAGAGCAGAGAGTAACAGAGTCCTTGTGAAGATCAAAACAAAAAAACTAAACAAAAGAGTCGATTGTCCACAAAGGAATCTGGACCCGCTCCACATTTCAAGTCTGATTTATGCAGCGAAATTGGGCATTATGGGCACTGGCACTAAATCTGAGTTCTTATATCTTATGTGCTCTTAACATTTCAGGCTTTTTTTTTTTTTTAAATCCTAAACAAAAATGGGAAATTGGAATCATTACAAGGCAAACACACACACGCACGCTCACTGGCACACATACAGCCCACACAGAGTACGGAGGCCTGCTAAGAGTGTCTTGGCACTGGTACATCTTGCTGCTGGTGACCAGGGGGCAGTGGTTTACTGTTTCCTGGTACAATTGGTGCAGGTTCACCTTCAGTTACAGGAGCTCCGGGCTCTGCAATGAAATTAAATGACATGACAAATTTACATGACAATTTTGGGAAATGTAAGTTAAGGCATTAAATCATACTAGGGACTAAAAGTCCGGATGACTACATTACCATTCTTTTTTAATGTCTCTTGTGAGTCCCCCAACTTTATACATTTAGTCATTTAGCTGACACATTATGCAAAACAAATCAATATAATTATAATAAATCCCATTTATGATAGTATACATATTATAGAAGTGCAAAGTAAATGGCAACTGTGTGTTCAAAAGGCTGTGTTCTGTGTCAGCTCTCGTGTGAATGTGTGTGTGATACTTACGGATGACCTCAGCCTTTGAGCTTTGGGCTTTTAACCTTTCCATTTCTTCTACTGCCTGAGCAGACAAAACGAGATGGAAAATGTTAGAGCATCACTGAATAAGTGGGAACTTCTGCTCAGTTTATTAACTTAATATTTTTTACAAACAAAACTGTAACATAACTTCACATGAAGTTACAGTTTGACATGTCTTTATATGACATGAGCCATGATAAAAATAGCTGAATCTTGGTCTTGTTTGCTGAAACCTGCCCACTGCATCTCAAACTTGGCAACAGTAAGTTGTAATGCAAAGAATCCACAGAATACAGTAACATTTGGGTGTGGCTCACCACTGTTGTTAATAGCAAGTAAATGTTTCACATACCAACAAATCATACATATAATCAATCAGAAATTATTTCAAATAATTTGAACTATGGGTAACTGTGTCGATATAACCCCCTTCTATTGCACCTACTGAGGAAAGAAATCCCTATCTCCTGCAAATAATTAGTTTTTTTAATTCACCTGCTGTAGCCCCAACTTCTGAGCATTAAGTTCTTGCTCTTTCCTTTCGAGATCCTCTCTCTGTTTCTGCAGCTCGGCCGATTTCCTATTGATGTCATCCCCCTCGTTGGCCAGTTGCTGTTCATACTCCCTCAGCTCTTCCTCGGTGTATAGGGGGTTTTGATTCAAAGTCTGTGGAGGCACGGTGAAGGGCAGGAAATTACAAGATGTAATGAATTTAATAAATACAGTAAGGGGATGAATTTCATCAGCAATGTCAGCAAAACAGCTGTTCTCAACCGTACAACCATTTGTACCGTACAAGCGTTTGCAGGGCTTTTATTTTATCATTTCACAAGCCAACTAGAGACAGTAGCTCTCCAACTGATGGTTAGTTAAATTTAATATTGATAATGTACACTAACATGACAGCAAGGTCAACCAAATCTTGACTCTACTTGGTGAACATCATCTTCTCAAGAGAAACCTTACATTTCTGTCTATAAAATCTAGCTCTTACCTCCCACTCATCTTTTTCCAAGAACTCCTCCTTCGTCGTGGCTGCCATGAACTCGCTTAGTGACACAAGTCTGTCTTTATTGGTGTCCACCTGAAGAACACATGAAGCGCTTTAATCAATGTCAGGGCCAATAAATAGTCTTCAAGAGGAATCATTGGCCACAACTGCCCAGGAGAAAGCCTCGACCTTTCAACTCCCTGCTAAAGTACTGTCCTCTGTTGCAGTTTCTGTTTAGCACAACTGATATTGTCCATTTTCCAGCACTGACAATGTCTGCACAAGTTTACAAGTCTACAATTTGTCAATTAAGTGAGAGAAACAATGTGCCCATTTGACCATTAATGATAATTTGAGTGATTTCTGACACACTACTTCAGCACTGCATAGATGAATAATGTATTTTTACACTGTAATCCAGTGTTTTTAAATTAAATATAGGGTGCCATAACTCTACATTTGAACTAAAATATAATATTTTAGATACCAATACTGCACTTCTGATGAACTGTGGAGTGGCAATGCGCATGGGACAAGAGATGGGTGACAAATGAAAGGAAAAACCAACATGAAGTGTCTTATAGTATGGAGTCTGGTACCACAAGCAAACATAACATAAGGAAATAGCATCAATCACATACATCACTAAAGATGTATTTACATCTAAATGATGTACAGATAAATGTTTATATTATATTATTTGATGTTATATAACACCAAATTTGAGATGGTGGTGGAGAACATTGTCTTACGTGTTGGTCTTTCATAGGTGTTCAACTGGGTTGAGATCTAGTGACTGTAAAGGCCATAGAATTTTATTCACATGATTTTCAAACTCACCAAACCTTCCAGTGAGCCCTGATGCAAGGTAGCATCTGCATTTGATATGTTTATCCGCTGTGTTATTCAGGTTTTTCTTTTAATTTGTACCCCGTCTTTATGTTCTGGTGTTAAATAGTCAAACTTTCTATTAAGATTTCCAATAGAAAAAGTCTGAATCTTTTTACTGACTGCATTCAAAGGATGCCCAAATTATTTGTGGGGCCTGATCAAGGCTGAGCATTACTGCCTTATTAACACACTTGATAGAGCATCCACATCTGTTCTGTTATTGTGGTGGCCTCACCTCTTTCATAACGTGCTCCCTCATTCGCAGTCTCTCTTCCTCCATCTCAACCATGTCGTCTTCTTCATTTTCGGGATTGTACACCTTCTCCAGCTTAAGGACACACACAAGATACAAATTTTACCTCCAAGGCTTCTTCATTTATTGTTATTTTTTTTCATCCTAAAACCTGCAGAACACCAGGGCAGTCAGACATAAATACATAAACATAAATACCTCTTTAGTGAAGAGAGCTTCAAGCTCGCTCTCATCAAAGAATCCATCTCCATTGCTGTCTGTAAAACAAAACAAATGACAAGAATGAACAGATAATTTCATCCATACATAGTTTTGTCAGAGGCATGTCAGATTATTATTATGTGTTTAGCTATACAGTGCTCATTGAATCACTGGTCTATGCACAACAAATTTGGCCACAAACATCTCTTTTTGATGAGGGAAGACTTGTCAGAGTAGACTGCACAACCACAATTCAATGCTAGAGTCAGAACTGGTCGTATATTTAGAGAGAGAGATATTTGTTCTTAGCTCTTTAGCCCCACTATGGTCTCTGGTTACCGTGCATTTTGAAGAAGGTCTTGGGATCAAAGTCTTCTGGGTCCAAACCATCTGCCTCATGCCACACCTCCTTCAGCTGGTCTTCACTGCCCTGCATTTGCACACAAGCACACACCATAGTTGGTGTCAGTTCATGTTGAAGCACATCACCTCAGTTTCCTTAAGGAGTTCTCTTTCTCCTTTATTCCTGTATTTTGTGTTATGTTTTTTATTAACTCTCCATTGCACCTTTCAATAAAACCCACTCAACTGACTCTACTCAGCAAAATTCCATGTTCAGCATAGTCCCTAAAATCCAAACAATTCCACCAACTAAGAACTAAGAATTGGCAAAGTAAAATGGGAAAATTCTTCTAAACGATACTTTACTAAATGAGATGTAACCTCTATTTGCATTAATGAAGCAGGAGTCTTACAGGGTGGTTAATTTTTGGATGGTTGTTATGTTTCTTTTTCATCTCCTCATAGAGCTCCTCCTCCTTCTTGCGGTCCTCCTCATTCATAGCCTTCAGACGTTCCCTCCTCTCATGCTCCTTCATCATCTCATACCTCTTGAACTCATCGTGGCGGTCCTTGTCAAAGTTCTCCAGGTCTGTGGTCGCCTACACATTAAAACAAAAAGTTGAGATGCGGAAATTCTCACCTGGATTGTAGAGCTTTTACTGGAACGCTCGCTTTTCTGGAAAAACACATACAGTGCAATCACAGTCGCAAGCACACTGCTTGGCTGGATGAATTTCAATTCCATAGCTCACCCAGGGTACAAGGGATTTAATGCTGTAATATCCCAGGCAGGATCAATCAAACATGATCCTTTTGTTTTACCTCGTGCAGTGCAAATTACACAAATTGTTCAGGGCTGATATGTTCACATTATTTTATGGATGCTGGCCATGTACAACTACACCTGCCCTACAAAGCCACTCTGCAGCATTAATAACCTGGGTAGTAAAACTGAGAGTAAAGATGACTAAGTCTGTTTCATATTCTGAAAAATTATTTGTTGGTTTGTGGTGGTGGATTGGTTTGTTGATATTAAATCTAATCCTTTTGTAGGGAAGTAGCCATTAGTAAATGACAAATTAAAAAAAAAAAAAAAAAAAAGAGTGGTACCTTTATGTTAAATACACATTTGGTTGTCCTAAAAGTGTCAAATAATAAGTCTCACAAACAAAGTAAACATTTATTTATCTGTATTGTTTGCATTTCACCAAGCAGCCCCAAGGCATGAATAGTGAATAAATTACACTAAACAAAATATTGTCAAGCTTTAGATGCATTTGATTGCATTTGATTATAACAGAAAAAATGTGGCCCTCTCGAGTTATTACATCCAAAATCAAAAAAGGCCGGACTGGTTAATAAACCCGAGGCAGAAGAAAAGAACGAATGAGCGGCCCCGTTTGAAACATGGCTCGCTGTTTGACACCTGTAATTCTCTATCCATCGTAATTATAGCAATAACATGACCAAACATGACCATGCATCCAAATGTGAACACATGCAATGCCAACACCTAATCTCGAGGGTACTTCCTGTCTGGAGATATTTATCCTTCCTAGACCTACAGAGATTCACTAGATAGATAGATAGAGACTTTATTGTCATTGCACATAAAATACAACGAGATGCAGTTTAGAGCAAACCATTGAACTTAGCAGCTTCTATAAATAAATAAATACGCCATAAAAGGATTGCATAAAATAAAAAAAACTAAGTGTCCAAATAAGCTGGTTGTTCATTCTAAATGTGTGGAGATTACCTATACATAGTGTAAAGACACTATGCTTACCTAAGTTATCCTAAAGTAACGCTGTGTGTCATTCAAGCCACATGCAACACTTTCTACATAGAGCCAGTCAGTCTGTCTGTAACGAAACAAAATAAAGATAATCTCAACCTTGGGTTACCTAACAAATGGAAAACAATGCATCCTTATCAAGACAGCTGTGTCAGTCAGTCGACCAAGAAGGTAGAGAGGAGAGACAGAGTCTGACCTATTGTTTTGGAGTCCCTGACTATCACCTTTGACTTACTTTAGCTCAGAAAATGACCCTAACATTACCAGGGAAAACCTGTATTATAGTACCCCTAAAAATCCCTTCACAACTGTTAGCAGAATCACATGAGCAGCAGCACTACAGTGTAGAGGAACATGGTCAGTAAAAGCTAAAAAGTCATATACATTTCAAGGGCCTAAGACAAACTCAAAATATAGAATTCTGTATTTATGATAACCTACTAGTACATACACTAATTATTATGTGTGGCTGCCATTTATATATAGGGGACGTTGTCTTACAACAAATTTCTAGCTATTTGTGCTACTTGAACAGTCAAGATGTTCTGAGGTTACAACAGTCATTCCTCTGAAATGAGTTATTTCTTTATTTTGGCTGTGCTTGATGTTTGATTCTGACATTGCCAAAAAATGCCCCAAAAGGCCTGTTTTCATATAGGTATGGTATGTTGTGTTACTTTAGATTTAGAAAAGCAGCAACCTTGCCTGATGAATTTTGCTTTCTTAGAAGTTACCTGCAAACTTCTTCATAAAAAAGTCAGATCTACTTCAGTAAAGATCTATTTAGTGAGGAGTGTTCAGGTGTTTTTTCACCGATTTGATGAGGCGGTCCAGGTCCTCCACCTCGAAAGTGTCTGGGTTCATGTGGTTGAGGTGCTCAAATTGTTTCAGCAGGGTCTGGTGGTCCACTGTCCGGCCTACAAGAAAGGGAATAATGAAATGTTTTATTTACCACCTCTAAAATGTTTCTGCACATCCTGTCCATCTTGCATCATCTTATGTCTCTGACCATAATGTTTTTAAAAGGTGATGTGTTATGACTTCAACCTGTACAGTGATATATTCTTAATCTAATTTCATAGAAGCTTTCATACTGCAGCTCACAATGACCAGTGTAAGTCAGTGTTAGTTGAGGTAGAAGTAGAAGCTCTATTACATCATGTTCCTGTGTCTTAAGAGCCACATCCTATATTTGACAATGACCCAGCTGCCAATGTGTATTTCAAAACTTCTTGAGCAACTTCAAGAAGCACAAGTTTGTCAGAGACACGTCAGCAACATATGCACAATACTAACCATTCCCCCCCTCAATGTCATGTTTGGCTTTGATGAGCATCCGCAACCTGTTCATCTCCTCCCTCTTCAGCTCGTCCAGCTTAGTCCGAAAATTGTGGTGGACAAAGTCCAGCTCTTTGGAAAGTTTGCCTTGCTGAAAGCAAAAAATCAACATGCCACAGTTCAATACAAAGTGTTCATGTAAACAAAAAGCTTACAAAATAACGCTGATCTTTAGAGAGTATGCAGACATACCTTGATGTCATCCATGTTGGCATTTTTAAGCTTTTCTTTAAAGTGGGGGTCTTTCTCGAGGAACTCAATGACTTCCCTGAGGTAGCGGTCGTAGTGCAGCCCAGTTTCCTGAAGCATAAACCAAAGCATACATCAGTCTTTTTTGTTAGAGGACTAAAATTCTCATTTAACTTGTTAATATCTAACTTGATTTATTCCATTATGGAAACCTTTTGTGTCAATAACTCTTGGTTAAATGGTGGCACCTAATTTAACCTGAAGCTCTTGTTTGTTTTGAGCAAATAGCCTACTCTAAACTCTAAAATACACTGAATGTAATTTTCCCGTCAACCTTTTACCCACAAGCAAGTGCACTTTTCGTCTGAGACACAGTCAGTCCAGATCCTTTGGATGACTGACAGATGTTTGGTGTAATTAGCTATAAGACCCAGATTTACATGTGATATCCCTGTACAATACTCACAGCACTCTGTGGCGGCTCCAATTCCTCCTTTTTAGGCTTTTCTTTGGTCTTGTCCACACTAATAGGCACTGACTGGATACACAGCCACAAACTTAGCAGAACCAGCCCACAATGGGCCACAGCTCTACCCCTCACCATCTTTTTAATTACAGAAGAAAAATAAATAAGGGGTTAATTGGGTAAATCATAATTTTGTTATGTTACAAAAATATGGAACACCTCACATGGAGCTTTTTAAATGTATGGTTCTTAGACATAAGTGTCACTGTACAGTGTGGGCAGGTGCTCAACCCTTGCAAAAGAAAACACCCTTCATTTCTCAAGCATTGCAAAAGGAATACAAGTCACAAATGCACCTGGATGAATGAGGTTAAGCAAGACAGTCTTAATCTCAAAAGCAACACTCAGCAAAGGACTATGCAACACACGTGTTTGGTGGATCAAGACACAGCGAGCTTACTTACTAAAACAATTCCTCTACCATAGCCTTGTAATTTAAAAGAGTTGTTGTTAAGATGTAACCCGACCTCTAATTTACGATAAACACATAGACTGACAGTATCATTTAAAGAACAGGTTGTTTAGTGAGGGTGATGTAGTGAAGATGTTAGCTAATTCATTATCCCATAGATGTAGAAAAGCTTCAAAACAAACCGTAGCATATATAGAAAACTGCAATAATAGCAGTTCACGTAAAATAATACTTACTTGTATACTGACACTCACTTTGAGCTCTTCTATTTCACTCTTTACCGCGCTGAACCGTTTTAGCTCTCACCACACTACTCGAGCTTCCCTGCAGCTTGTTTACGGCTGTCATCTATAAACTGGCCACAACCTACAGCAAAAAAAAAAAAGGTTGTGTTCACCATGGTAACGCCCCGCCCCCGGCCGCTCTTATTGGACAGAAGAAATATATTTTCTTTGTAGAACAGTCGCGTTGAGAGTTGATTGGGCGCTCAGCCTGTTACTCAAAGGTTACCAAGTCAAGCCATAGCTTAAGGTACGTTGAGACAAACTGTACGTGGCGTTCAAAGGCAGCCCCCGACGAGGGCGGAGTTAGTCATATCTTAAACTGGATTACACATACTTACTTAAAAATTTGTACGCGAAGGCAAAGAGCCGGTGCAAAATAAATTTACTAAGATGGGAAACATTAAGAATTTTAATGGAATCCCTTAGGATTCCCATTGCGTTTGGGACAAAATTGGTGCGTGCACCTCATTTACCAATGATACCAAAAACACGAGGAACAGCTTTACAAATTACAAAAACTGTCCAAAAGCCCTTATAAACGTATGGAGCAATCAAATGCAGTAACTATATTTAAATGCAATATGTGTGTTGTCTATGTGTGTATTAACGCATGATAATTGCACCATTATGGATCCTTTCATTCACATTTTATAAAACACATGCTTTGGTACAATCCAGCTAATGCTTAGGTGATTAGAGTTTACGTATACAAAACATACATACTAACAGTGGTGTACAATGTATGCATTTATATTTATTGTACAGGACTTTATTATTAGCCTATTATTAGTATTATTAATTTTAATTATTGTTGTTGTTATGTTTATTATTGATAATTCATTTTTATTTTTGACATTTGATAAATTTTACTCCTACTTGTGATGACAATTCTTACAAATGGTTACATCAAAAACTAACTGGAAATAATAGGTCATGTGTTGTATGTATAAATATAAAGCTGTGTAAAGTGTGATCTCTTGTGAGTAATTTTCATAAGAGAAAAAAAAAAAATCAGGCCCTCCTGAAACAGTTTGAGCACCTAATCACTTGAACCCAGACACTTTTGAGGGAGAGGACCTGGACCGCCTCAATCAGTAAAAACACACCTAAACACTGTTAGATCTTTACTTTAGTAGATTAGAATAGAATACATTTATCTGATTAATTCATGCTTTTAACAGTAGGTGCCAAAAATAATAAATTTGTCTGATAAATTGGTATTAAATTAACCCTGACTTTCAGATTGCAAATATACACATCATTCTGAATACAAAAGAACAACAACACACACACTTCTCAGCACATTTATCAGTGTGTCTCAGTCATCCAGGTTGTAGTTACCCAAGGAAAGTTGAAATCAAAGGTAACTGGGCTAGTTAACGATACTTGAAGATGCTATATACTGTTTTATTTTATGTATTTTAAATGTTACCATATTTGAAAATACATATGATTATAATGAAGAACTGTCCGAAGGGACTATAAACTTTATTTTCGTTGTACAATCTTGTGTAATGATAAATAAACTACCTTGTACCTTGGACAAGTAAACGCCTGTATTAAACATGTTACTCAAGCAAGTATAATCAAAATGTACTTAAAATGCCACAAGTAGAAGTACTCAGTATGCGTTTAGGTGACTGTTATGGTGTTACACGTAGCTGTTTTTTATTACTAGCACAATAAATTTTAATGTGGTGTTGTAATGTTGTAATGGTGCATAAAACATGCTGAACTTATGATGAACTCTCCAGAATCTAGATAAACACGTTTATTTCGACACTAACTACTTTAGTCCGCACGGTGACGCTGCTTCCCCATTTAATCTTCAGTAAAGCGACCCAGCCAAGCAGAAACTCTATCCAACTGTGTCCAACCAAACCTCCATCCAACCTCCTCAACAGGAACTGACGTCCCCTCGGTGCGAGTTGATGGAAAAAATGCAGCTGATGGAAAAATGGCTCCAAACACCGCACCGCTGAAAGGTGAGAAATTAACGTATTTTTTACAGTAAATGTATGCGGGTTAAAGTTTTACCTTTTAGTTGCTTAAAATCGGCAGTTGCGGCTCTGCTGTACGGCCGTTTCCCCTGTGACAAAGCCAGCATTTCTTCCTTGTTGTGGGCAGTTGGCAGGACCAAAGCAGTTGCCTGGGTACTTTTAAATTAATAAATCAGGGTTCCTCAAAGTGCGGAGCAGTCATGTAAGAAGTGGTTGTGTTACGTTGGTTAAATTCAGCCGGGTTTATGTTTGTGTGAACAAGATGTGTGCCCATTTTGTGTACTGCTTTGTTAGGTTTAGCGGCTAACTTAGCATCCAACAAGTCAAAAGTTAAAGTTCCGACCACCATCAAAAGTATCAAGAAGTGACATTTGCTCGCACTAGCAGCGTTAGTTAGCTAGATTACCGTCTTATTTTGTGTTGAAAGTCACTGCTGTTTCATATTAACAACCGGTTAGAGCCTATATTAATATGTGTAATGTTACAATGTGAGAAACGGAAACATCCACGACTTAACGTTATTTACAGTCCACAACGCATCGTTTGATGTCAGGTGAGCATCAGCCGACAGGTTTGCTAGCTAGCCGAGTTGTATTGGTTACACATGTTAGTCAACCGTTTTGTATTTTAAAGCGTGAAAACAGATGTAATTGTTCTGCGGCGTTAGCTCCTTACAGTTTGGGTTACTAAGACCGACATATCATCTTTTTGTCGGTTGAATTTCTATTGATTGTCATCCAAAATGTTACGCGATAACATAATATCCCAGTGCCAACCATTAACGTTAAACACTTGGAATCAGACGAAACAGCGTTTCCCCCAAAGTCAGGCGAAGAAATTGACATTTTTAGCTAATTAAAATGCAGAGATTACTATTATATAACGTTAGTCTAAATAATTAAATACCCTCTCTTAGATGACAACTAACTAGAGAGGAAACACACACCGGTCTGAACACAGCAGCAATTCAGACTGAATCGGAACTGCAGTGTAGTGATTGCATTTTCCTCTGCTTATGACACTCACCAAATGCTGTGTTCAATTAAAATGTTCTACTGTTTAAAAGATAGAGCTAGCTTCGAAGTTTTGTTACTTCGCATGCATTTGCAAAAACAAAGATAGGATTCAGCTGTTGTCTGAATGAAGCTAGTTTCACAGCTATATGATTTGTTTGGGAGCCTGGCCAAGTGGACAACATTTGGGATTTCAGTGCCCCAGTACTCTTAAATGGTAAAGTCAGTTTTTGTTTCTTTTTTTATCGAGGTAATGTTCTGCACAGACCAGTCTCAGTAATAGACAAGCCAGTATATATAAGGAAAAAGAAATTTTACTGTATTGTTTCCTTTCCCAACAACCACAGAACATATCTTACAATTCTATCACCTGGTTACTTATTTTCCTTTTTAAAGATGCTGTCCTGTACATTGGTCAGCTGTAGAATGAACTGCTTACATCTGCACTTTAGCACAGCAACAAGGACTGTGGATTTTGTCCCCATCACTTACATTGAACCTGCTTTAATAACAGATTTCTTCAGGGAAAGAATAAACAGGAGGAATGACTTCAGCAAGCTTGTAAACCTATCCTCATGTCGTGCTGTGCAGCCAAACATTGTTCAGATCCCAAGAACTGTATTTTAAAATTCTAGTTGAAATCCTAAATTTTCAGAAGATTCCAAATATGTGTGAATTTTAGGGAAATATTTATAAAATGATGCCAAAATATTTAGGATTGACAAATCTGATGGATTGACACTGCCATAAAAACATGTAATCTAGAGTTTTAATATATTTCAGTGTAAAAAACATTGAGCTTAATTAAAAACCTGGAACAAGCTGATAAAGAATGTATCCATGATACTGTTAGACATACAGTGTGGAAGAAACCAATTTTACAACCTTGAAGCTGCCTTAAGGGCAAACTAAAGTAAACTGTATGTTAAGGGCTTGAAATAACATGATGGTTTTTGTTAAACTATCAAGATAATCATCTGTTAAATCTCTAGACTCCCAGAGTCCCACTTTGTTAATGTGAGAAATCTTTTCACTCAAGCAAGCATTTTCACTGGAGGCTTATGACTCGGGTAGCTGATGTCCTCTGAATACTCTAATGGTACTAATGTCATGCTTAAATGTTGAATCAAGCTCTTATAGGACCTGGGCTCTGCCAGCCTTTGCCATGGTGCAGTGGAACAGAGTTTGCAGTATTTGTCTTGGCTGCAGTTGGCTGATCTCCATACATGGCTTTTTCCTCCTTAGTGTGTCTCATGTTGCTATAGGCTATATGGGCTTTAAGCATATGGCTATCTTGATTCAGGGATCTTTCATGTTTAGCTGTGCTTTTGGTTATCTTAGTGGAGCTTGGGGCCTATTGAATCTCCTTGTTAAAACAACATACAACCCATTGTCCTTTTCTCAACCAAGTATTTTGGATTGATCTTCCCAATATGCAGGGATCTACAGTGCAAAACAGTCAGGTAAACCAAGGCTAATGTTTGTAACTTAAATCACATTACGTTGTTTCTCAGATTGAGTCAGTGTTTACATACAGAATCAGGAAGTAGCTGCAGTTTAGTGTCTGGCTCAGTGTATTAACTTGAATCCTTGGCAGTAAGGGGCTCTGACCTTTTGGCTATGGTGAAATTAACTACTAAGCTTCAGTGAGAGCATGCATTCTTACTGTGTGCAAAATCAGTGATATACAGATCTATTTAGAACTACTTTGGTCAGAACATGTGCAATTTCTGCATAGAATAAAGCCATCACTGACAGCAAGTGCCAAAAGATGACCTTTCTTTTGATGCATTTAGTGTTCCCAAGCTGTTTTCCTTGCAAAGTTGGCACTAAGCTCTCCTCGTCAAATGCTTGATGAATGCAGCCACATTGTCACTGCCTGCTGGTGTTAGCGCAGCTGATAAGACAATCTTGGGCCATGGTGCTAACATAATGCTAACAGAGTGAGAGAAAGCCAGAGAGAAAGAGAGATCCGTCGGGCTGTTTAGCATGCCAAATTCCTCAGCTGCACAATAGTGCTAGGCTAGCCTGAGCCCCAGTACAACCAGCCTTCTCCACCACAATGGGAGGGGAAGCTCAGGAGAGGCCGGTGACGCTTGGGGAGGGAAGGAACTCACTCAACCCTGGGGCTGTGATCGTCTGATGAATAGATGCTTTGAGAAGGCGCTGTGTCATTTTAGGACCACAAAACACTCACTGCAGAAATGTTTTTCTCATTTTATAGACGTGGGATACTCTTGGCTCCTTCCTGCTATAGGCTAAACATAAATAGATGATCAAGAATGGAAGATGCCCTTGTTTGGCGTCAAGTGGTTTGATGTCATCACCTTAATATGAGAGAAAATAAATGGCAGATAAATCAATACTGAAAATAAATGATTAGGGAAGTTGCTGTCTTGCACAATAGCACACAGACTTGTATGTTTATTGCATGCCAATAAGTGGTGTGAGTCAGATAAATCATTTTGCGCAATTGTTTGATTAAATCTTTTTTTGGAATGTGGACAGCTCCATTTGTTTGGTTAAACAACTGCAATGTGCACCTTGCAATGTCAAGGTACACCAATAGAGGAGAGCTTGCTGTGAGACAGCTGATAAATTTAAATGTCATGAACATGCTGGTAATGTGGGTCGTGCTGGTTGTTTGACCTAATTGATGCCCTTGACTCCAAAACAAGCTAAAGTATTGGCTATGCATATGGGACAAATGACAATGCCAGTCAATACGCAATCAAACCCTGTTTACAGCAACAAGGCCTAGGGGAACCTCAGTTAAAGAACTGCCAATTAACTGACCCTTGTGGTTCAGGAGGAAGACTGGGTCATCCCTTACAAGAAAGGATTTGTGGTATGGTGGTATAAAAGTGCTGTATAAATGAAGCTTATTTAACCTGACATTTCCAGGTACATGTAAACAAGCTTTTTTTTAAATTGAATTTTCTCTACTTTGATTTTAATGATTTTTGTTTTCAGCTCAGTGGGGTAACATTGTTTATATTTAGCACAATATCATACATAGACAGCATCAGACATACATATTGAACAGTAAACAATATTTAATATAGATTCTATACACATCCAGTTAGTATTAAATGGATCCCAAAAGTATTGTGACTGTGTGCAACATGCTCTCTTAATTCATGCAGGTGGATAATGGATTTTTGGATGACTGTGAGTTGCTTTGTCAAAGCTAAATATTTCATTTTTTTTGATTTGCTAGTA
Organism: Micropterus dolomieu; assembly: GCF_021292245.1. Taxonomy (NCBI): domain Eukaryota; kingdom Metazoa; phylum Chordata; class Actinopteri; order Centrarchiformes; family Centrarchidae; genus Micropterus; species Micropterus dolomieu. Next base: position 8,009,201 of record NC_060171.1, read on the forward strand.
TAATCTCAACATTTTTCTAAATAATATACAGACTGCTTTGAACCGATTTGACCACCTCTTGATTGAATATTTTGATTCCCCCCCTTTTTTTAGGTGTTTAAAGATTGTCTACGCAACCCCTTTGGGCCACGGTAACTTCAAAGCTGTCACACTCATGGCACCTCCCAGTTGACAGAATGGCCCAAATATCAAGTGGTAATGGGTTCAAGCTGGACGTCCCCCAGCCAAAGGGGGTTGTGGGCAAAGAGGAAGCTCTCCGCATGGAGGAAGAGGCTTTAGCAAGATTGCAAAGGGAGAAGAGACACACCCTTTCAGCTTCAACATCCTCATCTTCATCTGCTCCATCTTCATCCTTGTTGAAACCAAAACCAACTAAATCCACCACTACTGCTCCTCAACCTTTACCCTCTACTAATAGACCAGAGAAGGACCTCATTGTCTTCCCAGAGACCAAGAAGCAGGCAGAGCAGGACAAGTTCAGGGATATTGATGTGGACAAGCTGACCAATGAGGAACTTGAAAAGCTCCTACTGGATGAAAACTTTGGGTCTAACAGCAAAGTGTCCCGCCCTTCGTCACTACTGGGGTTCAACCTCAGTGCCTCCTACCCTGGCCATCCCTGCAGCTCCTCTCCTTTCCAGAGCAGCCAGTGGGCTCCTGTTCTGTCCACCCCATCTACTTCCAATGTGTCTACTCCCACCCATCAGCCTACCCCTATGTTCCCCTCTGCTCCATTCCCCAAACCAGGCACATTTCAGAATGGCTTCACTCCAACCATATCGCCCTTCATGGCCATGTCGGCACCGCCTTCATCCTTTATGGCATTCACTCCCATCCAGACTGCTGCTGCCATGGTATTCTCACAGCCAGCCGTGGACCCTGAGATGGCCAAACTATTTGACAAGATTGCCAGCACCTCAGAATACTTGAAGAATGGCAAATCGGCCAGCACTGACCTAGATTCCTCTCAAGCGAGCACAGCTTCTCTGGCACCCAACCCACCACCCCAGCAGCCAGCAGCGGCGGAACCTACTAGCATTAGCCGCATTGACTGGCTGGATCTGGACCCTCTTACAAAGCGTAAAGCTGAGAATGAGGAAGCATCCCTGGCATCAGGAGGCACTGCAGAGACAGTACCAGGAGTTCCTGCAGGGGATCCTTGGGATGCAGTGCTTGAGACTGAAGGGAACACGAGTAACAGCAGCCCGCCACTGGAGGCGAAAGCATCACTGTCAGTTCGCTCACAGCACAGGAGAGCATCAACAGGAGCGGCTGTCACTAGGAGTCACTCGCTCAACATCCCAGGGACCTCCACCCAGCACAAACCAAACAATCAGGTAGGATCACAGTAAAATGTAAGGGTTTGACCTTTAGATTCCAGGGAGATTTATACATTTTGGCATGTCACAGCAGGAAATTTATTAACATGTAAGGCCCTGAAAACCTATTTCTTCAATCAGTCTTTTATTATGTGCATTTTTTGCTAACGTTTGAACAGCTTTGCTATTCTACATAAGAAAATTCTGTCTGCGCTTTTCTCACTGGTTTGAAGTGGCCGGGAGTCATGCTGTCATGATTTAGCAATATTTTAATCAAAATGTAATGACAGTAGTGGGTTTGTTTGCTTGCTGTGTTATCAGACCACTGTGAATCAAATCTGATCAAACCACCACATCCCCACAAATCTGAAGCAGATTAGCTGAGTTTTTGAGTGTTAACTCTTAATACCTATGGTTGTGTTTTTCTGAACTTTTATTTTAATAGTTGCGTATCTGGTCATGGATAGCAAATGCTATAGAGAAAAATGTAAGATTTAGACCAGTCCCAGGACCCTGGTATTATGGATGCCGGCATAATGGCTACGTCTACTGGGAGACTTAAATAACAGTCATGATTAATGTTATTAGTCACACCTGTGTCCCGTTCTGTCAAGAATTCTGTGGCTGCATCGTTCAGTTACAGTGTTTTTAATATTAGCCACTGAAAAGGAAATTTACCAACAGCAACCTGTCTTTTCACACTATTGACTGCATAATTATTCATTGCACAATATATTACTCTACAAACCCTCACCTCTTTCAACATGAGCGAGTGACAGTAAAGTTTAGTCAGAACAGATGATGGTGGATCTTCTCACTCAGCCAAAACACCCATCAAAGTCTTACTTACAACTGCATGTATACTCCTCAGTCATTCACTAGCACAAGCAAAACATCCTCTTTACTTCTGCTCCCTGTAATTAAGTTTTTCACTGTAGTTAGCGACCCACTGTTTCACCCCACAGTGTCCTCTCAACCATACTTTTGTGGCTCGGGTTTGCCATGCAAGACAAGTGAACTAATTTCATGTGATGAATATTTAGAACCTTCATTTGGGACATTGCTGTGGGCAAATGGCATGGGATATTGTTTCCTCTAACCCCCCCGCCAACTAAACAACCATCTGTCATTTGGCTGGCATCTCAGAGTTGAGAGAAGACTTGTATTTAAGTCTACCATACTGAGTCTGCAGTTGGTAGAAATGTGTACAGTCAAACAATAAAAACGATACTGGGACCTTCTTATTAAGATATTGCTTTGCATTACTCCACATTGTGTCAGTTTTTTGGCGGCTTTCAAGACGCCCAGTTCCTGCTCATTGTGTTTGTCTGTGTCATGACCAAAGAATTAGTCTCTGTGGTATGTTTCTCACACCAGGGTGATAATTAAACTTACAGCAATGTACAAGGCCCTTATTTCCAGAATTTCCCATAGTTGTGGAAAACCAGGAAATTTGAAACAATTTGAACACAGTGTTTGGAAAGATCATGGTACATTCAAAGAAAGGGGAAGAGAAATGTTGAAGAAACCGGTCATAAACATGACCAGCTGAGGGTAGTTTTCAAATGTACTGTTAAAGGTAGGGGTGGGTGATCTGGGCAAAAAATAATGTCAGTCTATTTTATTGGAATTACTGTCCACAATCTAAATAGCAGTCTTTTTTTCTGAATTTTGAAATGCTAGGCTAGAGCCAGACTTGAAATAGCCTCTGAATTTCTGAATTTGCGCCATTATAATATAATAACAATATTCCATTCCAAGACACAACACATGTTTCGCAGTGGTGATTAAAACCCTAGTTTAATTAAAACCTGGTGATTAAACCTGAGTTTGGCTTCTGTTGTAACCAAAAGATAACATAATCATAAAATAACACTTTTCAAGTACTTACAACTCGGTTGCATTGTTTTTAATACTTCACTCTAGAAAAAGCCACATAAGTAATTCATCCAATCAGCATAGCCATCTAGTTGGCTACATCACTCTATTGGTTTGGTCACATAGCACAAATCGCTGGTCAATGACGTTATGAGAAGTTTGGAAATAGAAGTAACAGGACATACTGCTATCTCTACCATTTGCCTGAAAAGTAGACTGAGGAAGCCTTAGATCACCATATCGATCTAAAATCATCAGATTGCCCACCCCTTTTCCTGGTCTTTCAAGTCCATGTGTGGGACTCCACAGACATACACTTTAACACTCCTCAAAGACAACTTGACCAGTCTGTACTTCCAGCTGTGTCTTCCAGGGAAGAGGAATGTCTGTTTCTTTGAAAGGGCAAACTGTGTTTGTTTACATATTTTCAAGCCTGCTTTTGCTGGTCAGGTTGTCATGTTGTGGAAATTGAGCCCTTTTAGCTCAGTTTTTTCTTCCCATACTTCCCCCTGCACTCACACTCACTCACAATGTTGTTGAGTTGTTATGTGCGTTTGCTTGCTCCCCTTGTTCTACCTGCTTGCCTGGCATTCGGCGCCAATGTGGTCATAAATGTGGGCAAGCCCGTACAGCTCCCCTTGTGCTCCATCGCAGCACCAAAATAACCAGGAAATCATGCTCATGAGTTTTTGTGACAACTCCCCTCTCTTTTAGATTTAAAATAGAGATGCTGTACTCCCATGAAGTTTGAATCCCTGTGGCATGCAGTACTTTGAGCAACTGTTATTAGATCCTGTGAAATGGGCAAATAAGACTTCCAGTATGTGCATCACAATAAGAGAAGTGATGAGAGAGTTGAAAACTTGCAATACCAGTATCTTAACAGCACAGGAAAAGACAACAATTTAGAAAGCAGTGAGGGAGGGATGTCTGTTAGATGGTCATAAGAACTGGAACATATGAGTGGAACTAGACTTCAAGCCATAGAGACTATAATACCAGGAGCTACTAAACCAGATAACAAGTCTTTAGAAAACGGTGCTTTCTCCTAGTTGCCTGATTGGACCATACGTATACAGCAAATAAGTTGGCAGTGATGACACAGCTTGGTTGAGGGTAGAGCGTTGTCAAGGTTTGACCTTGCTTTCTAAAGAAGACTTAGGGTGCTTTCACACCTGCTTCGTTTAGTTCGGTTGAATCGAGTTCGTTTTCCCTGTTGGTGCGGTTTGTTTGGGCAGGTGTGAATGCAGCAATCGCACTCGGGTGCACACCAAAAGCGGACCAAACAAGCATACCGAGACCACCTCTTCAAGGAGGTCTTGGTAAGCTTTCAAACGAACTCTGGTGCGGTTCGCTTGTGGTGTGAAAGCAAACTAACCAAACACAGGATTTTATGATAGCAGAGATGTGATCTGAGCATTATTTCCAAAGCTAAACCACTAATAAATCCATCTGCTGACAGCGACGTGTTCACCGATCTTATAATTGATCTGTATAAGCCGCTATGTTTATGAAAATCATTTTATAAGGTATACCCTACTTGTCAGTGCGGGTATTTCCCTGATTAATAGGTTAAAATGTGTTTAAAAAAGAGGGCAAGTAGTATTCCGTTTACCCTGTCAGTTCATTAAGTCTGTAAAAAAAAATGTGTGAAAGCGATACCACAGTATACTCTAGGCGAATAAGCCCCGAATTATTACTGTACATGTCCTGTTTTTACGTTATTATTCATAATAGGCTATGCGGTCGATCTGCTGTCTAGTATTACTAATCATGCTTATAATAAATTATTACTTCGTGAGGTCTTTGCGATTCAGATCAGAAGCTTAAAGTGCTGCACAAACTTGTCAGTCACCGGAGTTTGATTTCCCCACGTGGGTCCTGATGATGCAGGATGACAATTGCCAAAGCTGTCCCATCAACACGTTACCTGTACGTCTGTGTAACGCGACCACCTTGAAGAGGTGGTCTCGGTATGCTTGTTTGGTCTGCTTTTGGCACGCATCCGAGTGCGATTGCTGCATTCACACCTGCCCAAACAAACCGCACCAAGGGGGAAAATTAACTCTAGTGCGATTCAACCAAACTAAATGAGGCAGGTGTGAAAGCTCCCTAAAACATTGTGGTCCCCTGTAAATAGTTTCCCCTTAAAATACCAAACTATAGTTTTGCATGGTTTTTGCCTACATGTGCATACATTGCTGCAGAAACATTTGTCAATGCATTCAGTTATTTTGTAGATTGTTATATGTTTTTCCTACGGTTTCAGACATCCTCTGGTTTCAACTCATTTCTCTGTGAAATTAAATAGATTTGCTTAAAAAGACTTGCTTTTGCTAGGTAAATCTTGCTAGTGAATGTATCTTGTTTTTTTTGTTGGTAAAGTTACTTTATCATTGTGTGGTACTGTTAAAAATGTAGACTTTGAAAAGACTACGGAGCACTGCATTGATGCAGTATGCTGTTAGAGATTCCAGAAATATAAGCTCACTTACAAGAGTAACTTGCCAAAGAGCATTGCGTTCATGAGCTGTGTTACAAAATCAAACCCAGAGGACATACAAAAAGCAATTATGGACATTAGAATAATGTAAGTCTGACAGATTGACAGGAACCTGCTTTAAAATCTGTGCTGTTAAGAAGGCATGTATTATACTGTTATTAAACTAATTATTATAATAGCTGATTGTAGAGCAAATGCTTTATTGCACCAGCTTCCCATCAAGAAATGTCAGCGATAACCATAAAAACCTACCTCCTGTTTATATCAAAGTACAACAGATAAAAATAACTACCGTCTACGTGTAGGCTGATCAGTTAGAGACACTGGTGTTGAGTTACTGAACAGATCCAGACATCAGATATCTCTTAACCCTTACTCCAAAAGCTTAATGAAATCCTCCACTGCCCGGCAACATATTCAGAAATACTGGTTTGAGCCATATTGTGGTTTAAAGTGTAAACTGTCCAAGCCACATAAATTATTTCTATTCTCTTCCAAAAACATTACATCTCCACCAGCATCAGGAAACTTTAAGAAAACATTTGAGTCTCGCTGAGGAAGCAAACACTGCTAGGTTGCTGGCCATAACCTTGACAAATGTTGAGGAATGGATTGTGGATACAGTCTTGGTACGAGTTGCATGTAATGTCACATGTTAATGTGTCAGACTTTCCTAAAACTTGGCATCGCATGTGGCCTAACAGAAGCCTTACAGAATCTGCTTATATTAAAAGGAACAAATATTCTTTTATTTACCCATGTACATGCATTTAACTCCTATTGCACTGAAAAGTAGATGTAAGAGTGGACAAACTTTCTTATCAAACGTCAGAATTCAACAGTCATGATTGTAATGTTTTTTCCCTGTTGTTTCACTTGTAGTTATGTGTCCTAGAAGTTTTATTTTTTTTTTTCTATACCATTAATTTCCAAGATGAGTGTTTGGATGGGTGTAAGTCAGTCTGATGTTTTCAAGCCTTGTTGTGGTTGGCAAGAGTGTTGTGTAAGATGTGGTAGTGTGGGCAGAGGGGTATACAGTGGAACAAATGAGCTTGAACTTTGAGACTTTCTCAGAACCACACTATCTACTATCTCTTATTTTAGTCTTTGTTGTCTATTTGCCTCTCTATTCCCTCTGTATCTTTATTTTTCTTTCTCTTTCTGTGTTTACAATCTCTTCATCTGTATTCACAGTCTCTCAATTAATTTTTTCACCTAACACTTTACTGGTGTCTACCTTTTCTTTCACCCTCCATCAGTCTTCCTCCTACCATTCACTGACTGCCCGTGGTGCCTGGCTACTAATCCCTTGCTTTGGCCTTTGGATATAAAGCTGTAAGTTGGTGATAATCAGCAGTCAAACAAATAGCTCTATCTGCAGTTCAGCCGTCATGCATCACAGCACCAATGCCTGTTCGGACCTGGTTCTCACTGTTTACAAAGCAACACTGTTATTGCGTCATTTACCACACGTCACCATGTCTGGTTTAGGACAACACAGGTTCATATTACTTATCCTCACAATAGTGTACAAAAGTGTACTTCCACTTGATTCAGATTTTTTTTTGTTGTTGTTGTTTTTTATTTTGGTTTGTGTAGTAGACTTCACATCCAGAGAACAAATGGTAAGGAGTTTTGTCAGATATCTTCATACATACAGTAGTCTGGAATGAATAATTTTTGCACCTTGCACACACTATTTTTCTTTATACTGTGAATATTTGCACATTCTTTAGTCAATATTTTGCTACTTGTTTCTACAATATACAGCTCTTAATTTTATGTGTCAATAGATATTAATTGTACACTTCTATTTTATAATTAGGACTCCTGACTTTAACAGTACCAGATTTTCAGTAACACAATACTGATGATTCACAGTATTGTTGTTATTGGTGTGGTTGATGGAGATCATGTAATGAGTAAGATAAACCAGTCAACTAGATTATGTTTTGGCTACTAGTGTTAAAACACACTTTTGCTCAGATTGAGTGAGCATGCCTATACCTGTTTTTTGCATTGTTCCTTCAAAATGACCTGCTGATTTTTATCTGAACATGTGCTGTGATTTAAGATCACTGTGTGTATGTGGTAAACTTATGGTATGCCAGCATGCACTGTATATTTTTCCAACCAAATACACAATCAAATCTCTCCTTCCCCCACAGACAAATAGACCTCTGGAAGCTCTTTTACATCTCTTAACACCTTCATACCGTCCCACTCCAGACTCTACCCCATTTTCTTTTATCATCTAATTACGCCTTAGCACCAGTATGCTGCAGCATATTAACACTTTTTAAATTTTGTTTCACTAGACGGAGTGCACGGTTAGATGATGTTGTAGCGCAGGATGTGGCATGGATTCCAGTTAACTGTGTGAGTCACTGGGCAAACAGCTTGGTGTCTCCTAACCTTTGACCTTGTTTACTGGCAGAAAACAGGAGATGCATTGTGGAAGATGGAGTGAGGAAACAGGTAGAAAACAGTTACTAATGCACATGATTAAAACCTTGCTAACAAGTGTTTAGGGAATAGGTTGAATTAGGCAATGTTTCAGAGAAAAAATATTTCTGTGAGTGTCAAGATTGGTGAGAACTTTGTGTCTGTACCTTATCACAAACAAGTAATATTAATCAGTCAGTCATTATGTGCCTTGAACCACAGTTGTTTAAACCCGGAGTTTCAGTTTATCACAGGAAGTGTGAGTTAGCCATCAGACACTTCCTGATCGAAAGAAGAAGTTGATTTGTGTTTTCTGAACAGCTGGTTCCTCTGATGTCTACCACAGAGTTCTCACAGGCGCTACATCTCATCGATGGAGCTGTATGCAAGTGTTCAGAAAAACATTCAAACATTTCAGCTGACAGTTAGAGGTCGCTGAGAATTCGCAATCACAACCCATTAAAATCCATCTACATCGCAATACAGTAAGTGCTGGATCAGCATGACAGCATCACTCAGTATTTCCCGCACATAGTTATGTTGTAAAATGAAGCCTGAAGTAATTGTAGTACATTGTGCTTATACTAAGTTGAGACTTGCATGTTATTTGCAGGTTGAGTGCCAGAAAAATGCCTGAATTTAGATGATAAATGTGGACTTCTTTCTCTGTTTCAAGCTACTGATTACATTTTTTTCTCAGAGATTGGAAGTTTGAGTACTAAAAACTTAGTTAACTGCCATATGTTGCTGTACAGCTTCCCAATTTAAAAAAACGTGTAGGCTGTTCAGATAATGACAGTGGCTTGTGAATATTTGAGTTCTGGTTTGCTGTGGACAGTCTGGGGTAATTTTCATTAGCCTGTCACAGAGAGGCAAGTAGGTGTCTAATGTCTAGATGTGTAACTCAATACTGATGTTAGGCTGGGAGTTACCACCAGCCACCAGTGGTTGGTCAAGCCTTTCAGTTCTGCTACTGTACTCAGTCAGGCCTTCTTGCATGTCTGTGTCCCACAGGAGACACCACAAAGGTCCTCAAGCTAACCATGATTTTTTCTTTTGAACTCGAGGGATAGCATAACTGCTTTTCCTAAAACCTTTAGTGTGGAAGCCGACGGGTCTTAATTCTGGTAGTGAGAACCTTAATCCGATCGCATTATGGCGATTGCTTAGACGAATATTCATTTCACGAGCTACAGATATCCATTTAATGGATGGAAGCCGAACATCATAATAAGGAAAAATGCGCAAGAAGTTCTGGCAATGACATGAGTGAGGGAGAATCTGATGGGGGAGAGAGATCGGCGGGCATGAGTGCGTAAGTCTGTGTCTGTGAGAGAGAAAAAGACATAGAGCTCTGTGTCTTTATTCTCATTGCGTAGGCTAACTTAAACATGAAATTATTAACCAAAACGTGTAACTTTGTTTTAACTTTGTTAAGGCTAGGCTAGTAGTCCCAAGTGCAGGACTAAGAGAGGGAGGAGACTGGAGTTAGATAAAAGAGGAATATTTTTTGCAGGGTTGAAGGGATCGGATCCCGAGCCGGGGATGAGCAAGGCAGAGTGGAAGACTAGATGCTGCAAGACCAGGTTGGAGGGGAGATGAAGGGGGGGTCCAGGTCAGAATGCGGGAATAGTTTAGCCCTGTGGGGGTCCAGGGAGAGCAGACGGGATGAGCTTCATTTCTGGTAGCGGAACGTAACAACATGGTATTACGCAAATTTTGCTTTTAACTTATATCCAACTAGATGTTATCTTCTACAACAGGCCACACTGCCATTGTCATCACTCTGTACTCCCACACTGCTGAGGTCTTCATTTTATTTTCTCTTTTATGTGAACTGGAGTGTTCCGTTCACTGCTGTGAGCGGAGGTCAGGCGTAAAAAATTAAGATCGAATGTGTACCCAACGATCGAATACTCGAATATTTGGTTCCAGTCCTACCAGACACCTGGCTAAGCAATGAACGAAGGGCGGGCTGCTTGTCAGATTTTAGGAGGTAACAGAGATTGTTCGATGCAGCCCCACTAATAAAGAAAAAAAAATCATCATTCATTATGTCTAAAATGTTTGTGTAACAGTTCTCTTCAGTCAAGAGTAAGGATACCCTCAATGTCCCTGGTTCGATTTTTGCCAGGGATCTTTGTTGCATGCCAGACCCTTTTTTCTCTCCCCCTTTTTTCCTGTCAATGTCAATTAAAGGCAAAATGCCAAAATAAAAATCAATTTAAAATGAAAAAAATAATGCCAACCCTAATTACCAAGATCACAACATCCAGCAGGTTAATCCAAGATATAAATTAGACCATAACTATGCAGCCACAAGAGCATAGATCTCTTGTTCAAAGCGGCAAGCTGACCTGACTTAACACCAGGAGATAGAAATCTCAGTCAGCATGGAGCTTGGAAAGGAGGCCAAGCCTGACACCAAACCACCTGCAAGAGAGATGAGACTGGGATCCTGCCTGCACCATTTCTGTCACCAATTTTTAAAAATATTTTAGCTGAAATGCTGTTAGTGGTTCAATATTGCTATTTGCACATACCATTCTATATTTGAAAAACAGCAACAGAATAATAAATGAACAGAGTGAAGTGACAGAGACGGAGGGAGAGAGAAAGAGAAAAAAAGATGGTGAAAGATTAAAAAACAGGGAGAGAGAAAGTAAGGATGATAGAGAGACTGGGGGAAAACATTAGAAAGCCAATGAGAATAGAGACTAACAGCACACTAGCAGTGTTTATGTTTTGAGTCAGGACTGCTTCAGCAAAAACAAACATGGGCAGATATTCCAACGAGACTGAGCTAGCTAACTGTCACACTACAACACACACACACACAAACACAGTCAGCAGGCTGTACAGTGGGACAGGCCCGTCTTTGTTTCACACTATCGATTTTGTTGGACCCGGACGGAGGGCTCCTGGTGTCTGAAGTCATGGGAAAGTCTTCATATGATTCACACGTTGACTGATCCTTGCTCTGCTTTTACTGTGATGTGTCACGGTACTGACTGTAACACTGAGAACACACTGACTGTACAAGAAGATTATAAACCTTTATTATGGTTGATTTTCAAGGTCACAGAGAGTAAACTGTGGTATGTGACCAGTAGTTTGATCTGGTTGATGACAGAAACCTAAACAGAAATGACTGTTTAGATGATCCACAAAGGTCAGTTGTGGAACGTGTGACGCAGAGTCTTTTCACACTCTGTTAGGACTTTGAACTCTCACTGTCTATTTTACAGATGTCTAGTTTTACACAATATACATATTATATTGATGATATTAGCTTTTTTTAAACTCACCATTGATTGAATTCACAACACGTGAAAGTGTTTCTTCCAACTTTCTCATGATGAATTTTCTTGATGCATTTTTCCATTCAGACAGACAAGACATGGACCCTGTCAAAAGTTATTTTTCCATACTTTCCAAACCCGCTGAGAGCTCTGTAATATATTACTGACCTGACAAATGTCTATATTGGCAAGATTCAAGTCTGGAGAAGAGCCATGTGTGTCCAGGGTTTCCACCATCACTTAGTTTTCTTGCTCCAGAGTGAGACATAATTAATTATGAAACGTGTGACTCCAGCTTCTACAATAAGATACTGACATAAAACTATTCATGCTTTGTTTCTAACTTAAATCACTTAATTGCAGAAAATGTCAAACATTCTTTGGTATCAGATTCTCCAAAATGAGGATTCAAAAGTTTTGGATTGTTGGTCAGACAAAACAACACTACTGAAGAAACACCTTTGGGTCTGGAAAAAGTGTGATTGAAATTTTTCACTTTTCTGACATTTAATACACCAAACAATGAATCGATTAATTAAGAAAATAATTATCAGAATAAACAACAATGAATATTCTTGTTAGTTGCAGCCCTAATATTGTGTCCCCAGCCTTGTTTCCATCTAATTGTCAAGCGAATTTTAGCGAACTTTTGAAATGTCAAAATAAAAAGAATGCGAATTAGGTGCATTTCCAACTAGTATGGAGCGAATAAACTAGGCTACGTTAGGGCTGAACAATTAAACGTTTTCAAAATCGAAATTGCGATTTGAAAGAACGTGATTAGCTAATCGAAGACGGTGACCAATCAGAGTGGGCACAGGGCGTGTACATTTTACAAAAAAACGAAAGTAGAGGAAAATGTGAGATAATGGCGCCAGCTGCGGTTTTGTCTGGCATCAACTCACACTGAAGTGTTTCAGCAGCTGAGCGTTTAGCCTACACGTTGTTAATGCTTTGTTAATTTGTCATTTTGTGTGCTTCAACTATGAGCCTGTTCTGTTCCGCTCTGTGCACGCTAACATTACCTATCGACATCGAGCATTTCAGAATAAGAGCGTTTTGCCTGTCTGATTTTGCTGACTTGTTCAGATTTTGCTTATTTGTTAAGTTGTCCTTGATTTTTGTGCTTAAGTAGGCTACTTAGTTAAATTATTTCTTTCTTTTGATTGTTTTAACTGTGTTTATTGTTGATGTAAGATCAGGAGTCTGAAATGGGTGTTTTATTTTGAAAATCGACTGGATTCTCTCAGCCATTCTGTGTCTGACTTCCTGCCTTGTTCATCTGCTCTGTGCTGCTTGACGCATCTTCCATCAAAAATAGACTGAATATTGAACTTTAGCAAAACTTCAATAAAAAAATCGCAAATCGAATCGTAATCGCAATATCTGAGAGTATCCAACGAAGGTTAAAATGAAGGGCAACTGGACTTGGTTGAAGATACTGGAAGACGTTTCGTCCCTCATCCAAAGGACTTCTTCAGTTCTGACTGACTGGCAGGGAAACTCAGCTATTTAACCTCAGTGGGGTCGTTGGCCCGGGTCATCGATACCGCTGGTTCGTTAGTGTTCCAGGAACACTAATAGCTTCTAATAGCTGAGTTTCCCTGCCAGTCAGTCAGAACTGAAGAAGTCCTTTGGATGAGGGACGAAATGTCTTCCAGTATCTTCAACCAAGTCCAGTTGCCCTTGATTTTAACCTTCGTTGGATAACTATGACCTGGATGACTGAGAATCTTCATAGACAATATCTGAGAGAAAAATCTCAATTAGCTTTTTTTCCCCCAAATCCTTCAGCCCTTGGCTACGCAAAGCATTGTTTCGTTAGAAGTTGACGTTACCTATGGCTGTAATAAACAAGAAGTAGAGGTTGCAAACTGGAAAGAAAACCAGTTGCTTCTACCTGAGGACCATGTCTCTGAGAAAAATGGAGAGGTCTTCAGGAATGTGTTCCAAAAAATTGCAATTGTTCTTTCATGTCAGCTAGTATTGGCCATGTTTCAAGCTGTCAAAACAGAACAAAAATTGCAATTATTATAATGTTGTGGCGCGTTATGGGACTATCCGGGAAGATGCTGACAGTGGAAACAGCTGATCCGTCATGTGAGTTAAATGTTCGCTACATCAGAACTTATTCTGCAAAGGTGTTTCCATTTCCCATTTAGTGCATTAAATCTTTTTCAAAAAAGGAAAAAACCATTTCAAGCGAGAATAAGAACTTTAATGGGAAATGGAGGATTTTTTATATTGATTATTTTTTTTGCTCAAAAGTTGAGAGAAAGGGCAACACTTCAAAATGCGCTTAATTGATGGAAACACAACTTCTAACAGGAATCCATATAATGTTCTTCACTGTTTAACATTCATTTTCTGTATGGTGTAGTTTGAAATCATGACATGAAATAATTTGATGAATGTCATTACTGGCTGAGTGTGATTCCAAAACAAATGAATATGATGACAGAAAATCTACAAATTGATTTATTGCAATAGCAACTATTCTTTGCGAAATTATCTGTCATTTAAATAATACCATTATTTTGGTTAGAAGGAACAATACCTGACACTCTAGTTGTCCCATTTCCTTGTCATTGCACATGAAACGTCAGCTCTAAGCCCCCTTGATGCCATGAAAAAAAACACTGGGTTCAAAATCTACCAGAGTCTCTGAGGGGAGGAATGAACTATTATGACATTCCAGACATTTCCTTTACTCTCTCTCCATTTTCTTCGTTGCCTCTCTCTCCCTCGTTGGGAGTGATGTCAGAGTCACAGATTTCTACGCCATGACAGAGCACTTTTGCAGACAGCCCAGAGCCTGGCGCAGGAAGGGGCGGGACCCTTTCACTTCTCATTTCCTGTGCCACAGGAAGCACATTCCTCAGCCGCTAGCAGTAAGACAGTATTTAAAAGCAGAGTGTAACTGCGAGTTCCCGGCAACTGGATTTGAGTGGCTGTGTGAGAGGAAGAGCAAGAGAGACTAACAACTCTTACAACTTGTTCAACTCACTTCTTGAGTGTCTTTATGTTAAAAAAAATTATATATATATAAAATTTTTGACTTTGTTGTCAATATAAGAGAATGCCAGCTCTGCCTCTGCAGTGTATAATTGTTACGGACTGTTTTAATCCACATTTACCCCTAAAAACATAAAAGCTTTATTAAGTGTGAATCTAATGCTTTTTCACAATTTATGAGACAAAGGTATAAAAGATCGGAGACCCCTGTGTGTGTTTCTTTGTGTCAAGCCCATGCTGACATGTTTATTCATCTGTAAGATTCATAGCTCTGAAGGTTTTTATTTATTTATTTTTTTAATGAAAACCCTTCAGCATTCTACAAACACAAATCACCAAAAAGACAATAAGCTTTGTTGTCCACAGTCAGTCCTGTTAAACTGATATAAGGAGTTCATTTGTGCCGTGACACTTGTCTCCATCTGGCCTGGTTCAGCTGTAAGTATGTAAGCATGTTACCTGTATGTATTTTTCTAGTTCTCTGACTGTTTGTGTGTGTCTGACTCTTTTGCTCCTATAGGACAAGGGAAAAGGAAAAGGTTTGGTGAAGAATGCCGCCCTGGAAGAACAGGATGCTCAAAACCTGGAGGTTGTTGCCTTCTGTGAAGACGTAGAAACGTAAGATCCTTCCTGTTGCCATGCAAATAAAGCTCTACTTTGACTATTATTGACCTTCTTTGCTTGTTTGAGTGCTTTGTTTTGACGTCAATAATCACATTTTATAGATGTGAAGCACCTTATGGAACTGTCTCACAAACTGAGAAGGAGCAAACATCTGCCACCTATAGGAAAAGATTATTGTCGTTGTGACAGTGGCTGTAAAACTAAAATTAAATACAAAAACTAAAATAGAAGTACAATTACAAATAACAAATGTTGATTAATTCTCCTACCAATCTTAATTGGAAATGTAGTCACCTCAATGCCAATACAATACTGGTAATGAGTGCCTTCCCCTTACTGGTAGGAAACTGACTAACCAGCCCTTGGTTAGTCAGTTTCCTACCAGTAAAGGGAGACCTTCCGGATATATAATCTAAAGAAATGATGACAAGACATAAGTGCCTTGTACTTAGTTGACTTAATGTTGTAACCATAATGATAGTGTTTTTTTGTTTTGGGTTAATATAATTAGATTTATATGTGTATAACTCCAGATTTTACATTAAAATAAACAACAAAAATTAAATGAATTCCTAAATGTTTTGCACTATTCCTGCCCTTTTGCTTTAAAATGATGCAGAATACACATCCCCATATACAAATGGCGTGTCTACAGCCATGCTAGCGGCACTTTGAACTGAATGTTAGCAGCAACACGCTAACATGCTGATATTAAGCAGGTATAATGTTTACCATGTTAACCACCTTTGTTTATAATACTAACATTTGTGAATAGGCATTAAACACAAAGTATAACTAAGGCTGATGGGAATGTTATTCATTTTGCTGCTATTGCTGCTGGTGGCGCTACAGACAAAGTCAGGGGATCACCAAAGACATTAGGATTCATTCCCTGGGAACCACGAATGTCTGTACAAAATTTTATTGCAATCCATTTAGTAGTTGTTGAGATATTTCAGTCTGTGGTAGACCAGAGACCAACATTGCCAGCCCTAGGGCGTCATAATAGCATTTTTCTTTCTTGTTTGTAATTGAGTGTAAATACATGCTTACACATTTTCATGCATATATACACATAATTGCATGTCTTAGAAAGCTGTTAGTTTTCTGAGCCTGTACAGAACCTCTCACTCCAGTAGTTAGTTTGGGTGGAGTGATGATGAAGCTGCGTTCAGGGAATCCACTTCCATTACAATAATGGAGTCCGCAACGTCACTGCTCTACATAGTTTTCAATTAAAAGGAACATAAAGCTTTCAAATTGTTTTCATCATATTGTTTACCCTCCCATATACCCAAGCCAACAATATCATAGAATCCTGGTTACAGGCAGTGATGATGACTTATTGAGCATGGAGGCTATGTCAATTTGGGTCTTTTCTCAGATTTGATTTTCCTCCTCTCTTTCTCTTTTCCATCCCATTTTCTTGTTATACTGCCCATTTATCTAATAGTTTCATCCAAGAAATCTGATCCGTATGCCAGGCTGGCTCTGGTTGCCCATGATGTGTTTTCACTGGCCAAGCAGACCAAAATATGCGGGTGAACAAGTGTTGACTCTGCTCTGTTGTGATTTTTTCCCCCCCCCCACCAGTCTGCGCTCCAAATTCCCTCATGGCGACATGTCCACCAACCCCGGCTACATCCTCAGTCCTGTCATCACCCAGAGAGACAGTGGAGGTGACAATAGCTGCTCTGTCAAGGTTTCTATTGAAATCTCAGAATCTCAGCAGCCTGTAACTTTCACCTGTGACGGTAAGCATCCAGTTACAAAAACCTGTTTATCGTATGAACCATCTTTGAACCTGTTCTTAACAGGATAAAAGAAAAGAGAATTTGGCAGATTTTTCACCTAACCCTACCCAGTATAAATCCTGATGTCAGGATATTTCATTTGCTGGAAACTGCAAATGAGGGAATTCTCACGGTTTGTATTTGAATTATGCTGTTGAGCTTTAAAATTATGCAGTTTATGTGTTCCTCCCCTGCGTATTAGAGATGTTGAACAGCAATTTTTTTTTTCTTCTAAAATGGACGTAGTATGGCCCAGTGTTAAGAAGTGTAGAAAATCCTCTATACAGATGGTACAGCATCGCATTTAAGTCAGCCAAAAAAGAAACCTTGTACCCCCTTTGTCTTTAAGAGCGAGCAGCTCAGATTGCAGATATGAGAGCTCTGAAGGAGGAAACGACATTCACAGATGCCAAACTCTTTACCCACTCCCCACCTCGTCTTTTCTTTTCATTTTTTTCTGTCGTGGGAAGTACACTACGTTCCTTTTCCACACAAATAAAGGTTTGTCCCCTCACCATAGTTTTGCCATATTGGGCAAAAGGGACTGGAGACTAGTTTTCTTTTCTTTTTCTTTTTTTTTTTTTGAAGGGCTCCCTTAGATTTTTGGTTTCCTTCCCTGGGTCTTTGGAGAGCTGTTATTTGCTAAGCCCTCGTTATACACATACAAAAGTACAACCACTGTGATTGACATGTCTTCTGGGATATGAAGCCAAGCACACTGCAGGCTGCCAGCCAATCCCCTCGGCTTTTTTGTTAGACATATTATCCCAACTGTGTGACCAAGTTCACCGCTGTCTATGTGGGTCCCTGAGAATCACCATTGTGTGTGTGTGGGGAAAGTCCTCAGCACTTTCTAGTGAGTGTATATATAACAGACTGTCCTACTGACCCAGACAGCAACAACCCATAGGAAGTATATTTACTACTATACTCATTCTACATCCTATTTGTACCTTCCCAGTTTCCTGCGTTAACTCCTTATTTATCTCGTCTCAGGAGTTCACTTCCTCCCACTGCCCTGGTCACTTCCTAGATACGCTTTCCTAGTATGATGTCTCCTTCGTTGTTTCCTGGTTGACTTCCTATGTTGTCAGCAGTCAACGATAGTCCTCAGTTCTATTAGATAGAAGGATCTTGGTTGTTCTCCTGCACTCTTTCTGTTGTTTTTCTTTTTCCATTTTACCTTTGTTGTCCGATCTCCCATTTCTCATTTTTCCTTCAGTTTGTCTTCCCTCCCTTCTTTTGCATGACAATATTTATTTCCTGTTTCCTTGCTGCATCTCCTTATCTGTCTTTCTTTTCTTCACCTCTTTGTGTTGCTCTTCTATCTTCCTAAATCTGTCAATCCTATCGTCACTTTACAGATGAAAATGAGACATGATAAATGTCCTCTCTCTCCTTGTCTGCTTTTCTCTTACGTCACACTTCTGTCATCTTTTCTGTCTTTTCTTTTTCTATTTTTCTCCCACTGTTGTATTCTCCCACTGTTTTCTCTTATCATCTTCTCCTTAACTCACCAGTCTTTTCTTTCTGACTTTTATCTGCTGTGGGAATAGCTAAATTGTGCAACTTTTAGTCAGTATTGCAAAAGGTTATTGCATTTACTTGTTGCTGTTAGCCTTGTGCAATTATGTGGAAAAGAACAATGACAGAATCGGTTGAGTAAAGAATGATGTTGTTTTAGAAGATTTGCTAATAATGAATAGTTGAAATATATAGCCCGAAAAAATATCTCTTGTTATAGTGTCATTCTGTTGTTTCGTCCTTGCCTTTACCCTTTTTCTAGAGAGCAGTCAGAAGGAAAGACACTTGATTCATCCAGGGCTTGGCTGTGAACTACTAGGCTTCTGGGGATTCCTAACATACTGTGGCTGAATAGGGGAGATGGAAGGAGTGAGAGAGGGGAAAAAGCAATGCAAAAAAGAAGAGAATGCAGTGAGAAGGCGGAAGGAGAGTAGGAGCAGAGAGAAAAAGAATTGGGGGGGGGAGGGAAAACTTCACTATAAAGACAGAAATTAAAGGATGAGATTTGTGAACAAAGACAGCGGTAAATGTGCATAGAAAAAATTAGATGAGACAGAAAATTTAATATATTGTAAAATAGATTACAGGAAAGAAATGCTGGGTGTTGGGCTCAGGATACTGTCTGCGGCTGAGAGGGTCTTGGAGAGGAGGGAACACAATCATGTTTCTCATTTCAGATGAGAAGCCAAGAACTTTGAACATTTTCAACCTCAAGGTTCAAAAAATATTCATGATACTTGTGCAAATACACAAAGATGAAATTAATTAGCAATGCGTGTCACATCTTTTCATTTATTTGCACACTTATATATACATACATACATACATACATACATACATACATACATACATACATACATACATATATATATACACACACACACAAAAATGTACATTCAATCATTGTCTGAATCATTTCACATGAGGCAGGAGGCCTATAAGACTTTACCTGGTGATAAATTCTGGCATAAAAATGTTGCTAATCCGCAGTTTGTCACAGTTTTAACAAAACTTTACTTATTGGTGTGTGCCTAATAAACTGCCAACGTAGTATTAATTAAAGTACAATTTTAAAAAGCTGTAACAGCCAGTAGACCATGATAACAGTTAAAGGGCTGATGCACCTTGTTACAGTCTCCATCTGTCTCCAGGTGTTCCTATTTGTCAAGGATAACAGGCTCATGAACTCACTGAAGCTATTACAGTATGCTTTAATCATGACTTTGCATGAAGTTAAAGCCTCCTTATGTCTCCTTATGTCTCTGATTCTGATAAATGGCCAGCAGGACCAACATATTTCATATGCAAAAGAGGAATGATCTAATTCCTACGTGAGAGAGACTGAACAGAGATTTCTGCTTCTGCAACAAGTTCAACTGTCAGACTGTGTGTGTGTGTGTGCGCGCGCACATCACCATTTCCCAACCATGTGTGAATGGCATGCTTTTAACTGGTGCCTTCAAAAAATGCTAAGAATTCCCTTACCACCTCAAAATGAGGCATAGCCTGTCTAATTGCTTTGTTACGAAACCCATGCATGACTCCAGCGACCACCACCATCATGGCCACACAAGCATAAGGAACGTGAAGCTAAAGCTACTGGTCTAAGCAGTAAGAAAAAACGCAGCATTCCTCTGAAGGGTGGAGGTCTGCTGTTGCCAGAGCCAGTGGTGGTCTCCTTCTCTGTGTGTCTATGTGAACATCTATTAAGTAACCTGAGTGCTCAGTCCAAAGCTGAGATGTGTCTGTATCTGTCCTTGTATCAGTCTGCCCGTGTTTGTTTATATGCAAGGTTAAGAGTGCGCTAAAACCTCTGTAGAAGTAGCTAAACAGTCGAATAATCTACTGTATCCGGTTACGTTCTCCACCCAGTCTTCCCTTGGCCAGACACATCAGATATCGGAGCATACACAAACACCTAGAGCTGACCCCAAATCCCCCCACTTAATATCATCCCACAACACAAGGCATAGCTTTGATTTCAGAGCGTGTTTGATTCGACATGATACATGAGCCGTTCAAAACATAGCAGGATGGTTTGCATTGAGAGAGATATTATGATAACTGTAAGGTCTAGAGTTAAGTTCTCAGATTAGCAAATATCTGTCTATTATAATAGGCCAAAACTCTGCATGGTCATTTTGAATAAGACTCTCCTAAATGGGAAAATTGTATGATATTGTAACATGACATGACTGGTACTTGACCTCTGATAACTCTAATTAAATTTGTACATGATTGGGATAAACTTTCCCCAGTTCCTTTACCTGAACAACCACAAAGCCATTTCTTGTTCATACACCTTGTATCATATTGCTTCCCATTTGTTTTTAGTTGCCTTTCATTGTTTATGTTTTGTTCTTATTCTCTCTCTTTTTTTGCTCTTTTCCATCATTCCCCTTTCCTTCCATCATTTCATCCTCTCTTTTCATCAACCACTGACACCGGTCTCATGTGGTTTCCCTTTCTTTCATCAATATCCCTGATCTCACCCTCTGTCCTGCCTTATCTGCCTCTGTCACTGTCTCCTTCATCATCCATCTCTCCATCCTTTCCTCCTTCTTCAGTGAGTTCTCCGGTGGAGTTGTTAATCAGTCAGACTCTCTGCTGGGTCCACGATGACCTGGACCAGGTCGATTTCTCCAGCTACCTGCTCAAAGTCTGTGGCAAGGAGGAGGTACTGCAGAAGTGAGTACACACAAACAAATGAAGTAATGTTACTGCTGTTGGAGAAAAAAACATTTTAGGAATTGGGAGATTGTCTCACCCTCTCTCTTTTAATGTCTCTCTCCCCTCGGTTTAACTTTTTCACTCTTATCTTGGTATCCTATCCCCTCAAAATCTTGTACAAAGAAGACTGGCGGATGTTTCTTTTTCTCGCCCCGTGCCCTCCTCCGCCTTGGAAATTCTCTTCTCCCTCTAATCTGGGATACATGGGAATGGTTACTCCCATACCAGGACTTAAAGGCCCAGTACACCCAAATGTTCAAAGACGCATAAGTAATCTGTTCTAATCATACGTGATGAACAGATGAATGTTGCGTATGCTGTGTGAGCATATACTGTAACTATTATTTACAAACTTGCACTAGCAATACTGAGAATGCCCATAAATCATTAACTGGAGACGGTTGAAATTCTCTTTTGCCTGTTGCATTTTTTGTTCTCTGCTTCTTTGAGGAAAGCACACAGAACCATTGTATAAATACCTGTAAATCACATTTATTATGGATTGGGTTCAACACTTCATCACTGCTTCTACTGTAATCATAGTAAAAACAGCCCTCTCAGGATGGGGCCTGAAGCCATGTATCATCTGCCAAATCCCAAAATGTTGGTTATATTTTTTCTTAGCAGATAAATTAGTCAGAGTCCTCAGCCACACCGGTGATAGCTTAGTAAAGCAGCAGAAACTGAATACCTTGTATACAGGCTTTTGTAATTTTTTCCTGAAACTTTTGTGCCTACAGTAGCCTCTCTCTGACTGCCTGACAGAGGATATTGGTTGGCTTTTTTTTTTTTAACAGAAATTGACTTTTTAGTAATGTGGTTTTTTTTAGAAATATTCTTTACTGAAACCACATGGCTCTACAGAGTGGCCTCAAAACCTTTCACACAATAATGCAACACAATGTAAATAGTGGGCTCCCCGAAATATAGACTAAACAATTATCAAAAATATTAGTTTACCGTATTCGGGATGTATCCATGGTATAAGACGGATAATCCACTCTATATTCAGTTATGAAAAATAACACAATCCATCCCTCACTCCACTGAAAAAGTAGTTTCTGTGTTCTTATTTTTCAATAACTGCTAACTTATTGTCCTTAACAACATATACCCTTGCCCCTCTGTTGCTCCGTGCCACAGTAAACACAGCCTAGGCAGCCATGAGTATGTCCAGAACTGCAGGAAGTGGGAGAATGAGATCACATTACAACTACTCTCTCACTCCACCATGAGAAGAGACCTGGCACGCACTGTAAGTCACTCTATCAAACATATGAGCTCATACAAACTTTATAGGAGAATTTTACTGAAGTATGACATAATAAATTTCATGTTGTGCCACTAAGATTCATTTTAACCTTTTGTCCCACTGCTAGAAACTGACAACACATAATCCTCATCCAGTGAAATGATAATCTCTGTGATTTATAATGATGATGTATTACTGAGTTTTTGGCACCTGCTTACCTGTCATTTTATAGGCTTGGTTGGTAAATCTTGACTGCTTTTGTTTAGGCGGAAGATGACAATTCTCCTATTGATTTAGAGAAGCATCTGGGCCAAGTGGACAGGCCATTCAAGGAGAATATCACCAGGTATGAGATTCCTACACTGGATGCGAAAATGTCAGAAAGAACATGTAGTTATAGATCTTAAGATTTTGTTTTCTAGTGGGGAAATTATGTTATAAAGAAAATGATGAGTTTTTCTATATCTAGTATTTAAGTTTTATATTAGTTGTATCTCTAGTCTGGTCTCGTGTCATTTTTCATTTCTCACTGTCTCTCGTTGTATGTCTTCTTGCAGACAAGGCCTGGTCGACTATTTAGAAGGCTATCACAATCAAATCAACATCTGCCTACAAAATGAGGTAAACGTGGTCCCAGTACAGGTCTTGAAAGTAAATTAAAAGGATGAAACATTTCCAGGTCTTTAGTTTGGAAAACATAAACAAAATACTTTTACTGTGAACTCTTTGCCTGTCCCTCAGTGAGTGTTTGTGTACTGTATAGTTAATGACAACATGTCCACAGTATTGTGTAGTAGTAATAATAATAATAATAATAATAATAATCTTTATTGAGAGAGAACCTTTCAAAATCCATGTTGCAAAGTGCTTCACAAGGGCAGAAAAAGAAAACACACAGTTGTAAAACCATCATGTTTTAAACAAAACATAGAAAGTTTAGTTTTTTTTTTTATTAAATGTTGTTACTCATTTAGCCCCAGGTCCCTCCTCTGATGCTACACCTAAATACAACAGACTTTCACTGATTAGTATAACACAAGTAATCCTTATTTGTAGAGCACTTTTCAAAAACAAGTTACAAAGTACTTTAACAAGTGTAAAGAATAATACAAAAAAAGATAAGAGCATGAAAATTTAATATAAAATTAGTAAAATACAATAAAATAAAAGGGATAAAATAAAGTCAAATAAGATCGGGAAAAGCTCTCCTATAAAAGTATGTTTTAAGAAGGGACTTAAAAGAGTTCACTGACTCAGCCGACCTGATTTCCTCGGGCAGGCTGTTCCAGAGCCTCGGGGCCCTGACAGCAAACGCTCTGTCCCCTTTAGTTTTCAGTCG
>NC_060171.1:8032944-8040600 GCF_021292245.1 Micropterus dolomieu
GATCTTAAGATTTTGTTTTCTAGTGGGGAAATTATGTTATAAAGAAAATGATGAGTTTTTCTATATCTAGTATTTAAGTTTTATATTAGTTGTATCTCTAGTCTGGTCTCGTGTCATTTTTCATTTCTCACTGTCTCTCGTTGTATGTCTTCTTGCAGACAAGGCCTGGTCGACTATTTAGAAGGCTATCACAATCAAATCAACATCTGCCTACAAAATGAGGTAAACGTGGTCCCAGTACAGGTCTTGAAAGTAAATTAAAAGGATGAAACATTTCCAGGTCTTTAGTTTGGAAAACATAAACAAAATACTTTTACTGTGAACTCTTTGCCTGTCCCTCAGTGAGTGTTTGTGTACTGTATAGTTAATGACAACATGTCCACAGTATTGTGTAGTAGTAGTAATAATAATAATAATAATAATAATAATAATAATAATAATAATAATAATAATAATAATCTTTATTGAGAGAGAACCTTTCAAAATCCATGTTGCAAAGTGCTTCACAAGGGCAGAAAAAGAAAACACACAGTTGTAAAACCGTCATGTTTTAAACAAAACATAGAAAGTTAAGTTTTTTTTTTTATTAAATGTTGTTACTCATTTAGCCCCAGGTCCCTCCTCTGATGCTACACCTAAATACAACAGACTTTCACTGATTAGTATAACACAAGTGTTACGAGACTAGCACCTTCCTGGAAGGCAGGCTTTTCTGGTTTTCAGCCAGTGTTGGTTATTGTGGAGTAATTGAATGCAGATTGAAGTGAGCACTGCACCCAACTCTCAACCTAACTTCAACCTGATAATGGCATCAAGATTTATATGAGTTAGCATTGACAAAATTATAGCATGCACAGTAATTGATGGACTGTTAGCATGCAAACATGTTGTTTTGAGCCTTGTTTGTACAAATGTACACACACAGTAGGCTGGTTTGAGTTTGAAATACTGTTTAGATGAGAATCTGTTTGATGAATTGTTGGTGGTAGTCCTCTCACATAGACCTCTGGATGTGTTATTCTTGTGTTAAACAATGGGTTTTTCTGTTTAAAGACAGATGAAAACAAAATTACACATCAGGAGGATATCCCTTTCACAATAGGCTGGTATATGAGTATGTGAAGAGTGATGCAATTATAATACACATGCTATACCAACCTGCTTTGTATCTTGGTATTCAGAGTACCCAGTACAAGACAGTGGACCGGGTGGTGCAGACTTTGAAGAACCTGTGCTGTGCTCTGGATGAGGTGGAAACCCAAACCATTACAGAGGCTGTCAAAAGGCTGCGACACTCCATCAATTTACCCAGAACACGCTCACCCATGGTGGGCTTTTGACACATACTGTATGCACTAATGCTCACACATTTATATATATAATATTGTTTAGGATGTCTTTCTAAGAGCAACATCTTTTGTTTTGTAGATGGGATGCTCATCGTCTGGTCAATCATCAAATAGTAAGTAGACACAGTCACACTCAATCTTCACTCATTCTGCTAAACTTTGTTGTCTCTTACAAATAAGAAAATGAACATGGAGTTATTGTTGAATAGAGTGTGACAATTTTGACCTTATTGCTTGCCAACCAAAAAAAAAAAGAAAAATACTGGCAGTATTCAAATGCACCAACTAATAGCAATAAAACCACCATGGACAGCTTATTGAGGACCTGGGAGTGGCAGAATATATAGGATATATGTCAACTTGCCAAAGTTGACATATATCCAAAGACCAAAGTTACTTTTCTTTACTAACTAAAAGCTTATTAAAAACCTATGTGGTTAATTCCAGTTCTAGTATACATCTTCTAATAACTGTCTTTGCAGTCCCAACCATTACCAAGGTTTCTCCTTGCTCTGATCCCTCCCTGACCCTGACAGGTCATACTAGTCCTGTGGAGGAGAGCATGGCCTTGCTGACACAGGCTGTCTACGACCTGGCAAAGCTCTACTTGCGTTCCTTCTGCACCCCATCCACCTCCTTCAGATCACCTCCGTTACCCCAGGCTGCAGACGGGGACAGCGAAGGGGGGAAGAGCAGTAAAGAAGCTTCTGGCACCACTGACCACCTTCAGTTCACTCTGTTTGCCTTGCACGGCATCCCGGCCAACTGGGTCAGCAGGTAAACAGTCAGAGAGAATGAACATACTCGGGGCTCTACGCTTTTATTTAATTTCATTTTAGGGGCACAGGTGGAAATTAGAGGGTACATGGTTGTTCTCTTTTTTTTTTTTTTAAAGAAATAATATGAATGCATCAATTTTTAAAAAATACATACAATAAATCATACATACAGTATAGGATGCAGGGGCAAACTGACTTATTTAGGAGACAACTGAAGAATTTTGTGTTGTGTGTTTGTGTTTTAGCATTTCATCCATAATAATAAGAAAAACTAAAAAGACCCAGTGAGACCAAGATGCTCAGTATACATAGTAAAAAATAAATATACACACAGCATCAGAAGATATCAAATGTTGATCAAATATGTATTTACATATAGAAATAACAGGAGCCTACTGACTTTTGCACACCTTATTTTCCAAAACCTTCTTTCTCCACATACAGTAGATCCTTTTCAGTACTGAAAGTGTATAGATACGCCCAATTTATTATTATTATTATTATTATTATTATTAATTTATAATAAAAATAAAAATTTTAAACGGGAGATTCTGACAGGATAGGATCAGCTGATGACTTTCCTAGACAACGCTTCTCTCTGCTTAGGTTGTTTGAACAACAAATGAAAGAAACTGGTGATTGTACAGTGGTGTTACAGAGTGATGCTTCTTTTACCTTATGAACAATCTTTGGCGTGAGTACAGACACCGGTGTTGTTTCGAAGTCTGTTTCCTCATTGATTAGTATTTCCTCTTACCTGAACCAAAACCATCTCCCTTACCCCAACCAGTCATTTTCTATAATGCTCAACCTCAACCAAACCTAACCAGTTGTCTTCATGAGTCCTAAGTATAACTTAACCTAACCCAACCACGAAGGGTAGCATTAAGGAAAAGGGGATAGACAGTCAGCGATGGCTACCAATGAGAAGCTGTAACTTGAAAGTTTTGTACAATGAGCTTTCTTGTAAGAGTCTAAGAAGATGAACTCAAATGCGCGTAAAATATTTGCACTGTAGTGGCCTGCATGCCAGCTGTGTGTAAGTTCTTAGCCTAGCTACATCTTATTACTAAGTTGTGATTTATGCATTACTAAAACAAAAGCCAGTTGTACATCTGAGATAAGTTACAACATAAATAGTTACACATGCCACTAGGGTAGGTGTAAATCATAAAATGTCACAGAATTATAGTAACTAATGGTGAAACAGCAGTTCTTCTGCAGCACAGCATCATTTGTTAACTGTGTGTCATTTTGCAACACTAATCCAGTAGAGACCTAATTTATTTATATGCTGTTTCAATATCGATCTAACTTTACTACAATGTGCCACAATGCCAAGTGGTTCATGCCAGCCAGAAAGGTAATGCGCCTGGTAACCAAAACGATGGAACTCTATTTTTGATCATTGACTGGTCACTTGCCTTAGTTATAATGTTACACCCAAACTAGTTAGGTTATGCCTCAAGTAATTAGTCAGCCCTAACTTAGGTGAGGACTTACACATAGCTGGTGCAGCCCAGTGCAGATACTGTAGAAAAAATGCTTTGTAACTCAATAGGGAATCATTTATTGCACAAAGAACAGAGATAAGTGCCTCAGAAATACGGCCGGTGTCACTCTTTAGCAGATGATGCTGCTTCACAACAATGAATCTCTGTGTAATGGCATGAGGGTATATGAGCAGAATCATGTAGTTGGATATATTGTGCTGCAGAATCTTTTCCATATTTTCTGTGAAATTTTAAGTGTTAATATTTAAAGTACTTTATCATTGTCTATAGCATTATTAAAACCTGATCTATGCATTTGTTCTTGCGTGATTACCCAATTGTTCAGTATTATTAGAGCCACCCACATTTAACTTAATTGTACTTCTGCATGGTAGGCTGAAAGATGAAGAAAGAAGGTAGTTCAGAAATCAGTTTTGTCTCTAGAATAAGCCTGTAAGATAAAAATTTATTGGCAAGTAGCTAGGACCAAGGAGAGTGTTTTTGTGACACTATAACATTACTGCACAGGCGGTGGTGTCACAGCAGATAGTCTTGTTTTCTTCTACTAAACAAATGGCTCCTGTGTTGCTCCCCATGTCTTATTTTTCCATGCCAGTGTCCAGTTTCACCCTGACTTTATCTCCTGCGTGTATCTGGAGCTGAGCTGAGCCAAATTTTCCATTCTCAGCTCTGTCACACGTCACTAATCAGACTTAGTACATTTCTGACGAGCCCTTCCACAGTTGCATAGGTTTGGAAAGTCTAGAAACATATGAAACATTATTGTGATACTCCTGTTGCAGGAAAAAATTGTTCTATATGAAGGCACAGGATGCCTGGGTGAATAAGGGAAGATAGCGTTGTCACCAAATTCACTGAGTGTCATTTACTCTATTGTTATCACTGAAAAATAGTCCTCAGCTATTTCATTGCTGAAGCACAGTCAGTATAATATACATCATGGTGAACGCCAACCGAAATAAAGTCTGTTTGAGAAATTATGGTCGGATTAAAGATTTAGCTGTTTGAAATAAATAATATAAAGGAACTGTAACCCTAACTGTGAGATGGAGGCAGGTTTAAAAGCTATCATAAGAATTGCTGCAGTCCCTTCCTTCAATGGTAATTTTGGTCGGCCAGCAAGGTCTTCATAAAGAGAGGAACTGGTTAATAACAGGCCTATTTACAGCCAGCACAGCCTCTTCCAGCAGCTATTTTAAGCCAGCACAAAACATTATTGCAGTGACAGTCATTCCAAAGACATCTCCAAAATATTTAGCTCCTCACAACCTAAGGCCAGAGGGACACAGCCAGTACAGTATTTCCCAGCCCAAGACGAGTAGCTAAGCATATCTGTTGTGTTGTGGTGTTACTATAATACTCCCCTATTGAGGTCTGAGTGTTTGGCGTTGTTGTGGCTAGCGTGTCATCCATCTGGAGCCTCAGTAGATGCCACGGCATTGGCAACATATTGAGACACCATGACTAGTGGCGGAGCTGCCAACACAGATGGCACTGAGCAGTGGATCAAGCCCGTAGTGGTAAAAATCTGCTACTGCTTGTAGTTTTACTCTTCACTCACATGTCTATAATTGAAACACAGAAGTTATTTTTGTTTGTGTGGTTGAGTGGTGCAACGGATTTAAATGCTAGATATGACTGATTTGTTGTATTCATTTATTACGTCACATCTGTAAACATAAATCCCTCTCGTCTATACAACAAAATGTGCATTAAGGAAATTGAATTATGTTCACTCCTCCTAAGGCACACCTGTGCAATATCCATGTTGTCTGATCAGCATCTTGACATGCCACACCTGTGAGGTGAATGGATTATCTCGTCAAAGGAGAAGTGCTCACTAACACAGATTTTGACACATTTGTGAACAATATTTGAGAGAAATAGGCCTTTTGTGTACATAGAGAATGTCTTAGATCTTTGAGTTCAGCTCATGATGAATGGGGGCAAAAACAAAAGTGTTGCGTTTATAATTTTGTTCACTGTATATACAATGTGTATATATACGTGTGTGTGTGTGTGTGTGTGTGTGTATATATAAGTTATACATGCAAGCAGATAGAGGTAATGTAATAAATAGTTGTATTACTGTATAGACTTAAAGCCTCTACACAGACATGGTCCCCCGACACAGGTGTTTTTACCTATGTTGCCTGATTACACCTCCTTTCAGGTCTGTGTGGGTGTGTACCAACCATGCTTGACTGAAGTCTCCTTCACTGTCTTATATGTTACACATGATATTTGTAGCCTTTTTTTTTTTTTTTTTACGGTGGACATTTTGACATATCAAATCACTGGTGCAATTCATAACACTAATTTTAAATGTTCCAGTTCCAGTGCCCTGGTTTTGTGTATGATGGCTCACTGATATGATTTGCTGGAACTCTTCAGTAGAACTGAGGCATCGTCAGTGTAATTAGTTGCACCTGTACTTTTCCTGCTAAAAGATTCAAAACGTTCAAATGTTTGCTTTGGAAAAAGGTCTATTAAAACATGGAGTTTGGTTACCTCAAGTGATTCTTAGCAAGCCCCTGCCCAAATTGGGGCAGTGGTTGAGTTGTGATCTTTCGACAGGAGGGTCTAGGTGTGGAAATTGACAAAGCAGCATTTGCTCTGGCAATATGTATTGTATTGTTTTGTTGCAGTTATGAGAAATATTTCCTGATGTGTTCCCTCACCCACAACGGCAAGAACCTGTTCAAACCAGTCCAGTCCAAGAGAGTGGGCACATACAAAAGCTTCTTCTACCACATCAAATGGGACGAACTGTGAGTGATTACCTTGGCCTGTTTCCATTCCTCTCCTCTCCTATTTGAAACTTCCCTTTAACAACAACAACATGCTGTTCATACTGTCCTTTCATGCTGCTAACACTGCACTCATCTCTCCCAGGATCAACTTCCCCATAGCAGTAGCTGTCCTCCCACTGGAGTCCATACTGAGCCTGACTCTGTTCGGGGTGCTGAACCAGAACGCCAGTGGCTCCCCAGACTCAAACAAACAGAGGAAAGCTCCAGAGCAGCTGGGCAAAGTCTCTATGCCGCTCTTTGACTTCAGACGGTGAGGAGAGAGGAACACTTGGTGGTGGCTGGACTCATGTTTGAGTGGATGTCCCACTTGTTATGGAGATTTTGAAATATCATTCAGTTGTGAAAGATGTATTTGAAACACCCACTGCCTGATAATTTGACATATTCAATGTTAAACTCACTTAACACATTGGTCAGTCAGCAGGAATTAAGTTCTTTACTTGTTGTATACATTCTTGCTATTTGATGGACCTCCAATACAAAGTTACTGAGGATTCTGAAAGTTTACACCATTGCCACAGTGTAAGAAATGCTGTTTATAAGAATGCTTACCATGATTTTTTTGGTGGGGTTTTGTTGCTGTTGCTTATTGCTGACTGTGTTTTGCAGAGTGCTTGCCCGGGGCAGCAGGTTGTTGTGTTTGTGGACATCTCCCCAGGGTGCTGCTGCTGCCACTGGCTCCACAGGCAGCCGCAAGAGGGTACCCACAGAGAGAATAGTACTACAGGTTGGTGGTCTGTTGTGGTTGCATTGTTATTGTTGTTATATATATTTTATTTACTGATAACTCTTCTGGACAGAGACCTCTGATGTTTTACCTGGAATCTGCTGTAGCCCCAGCCCAGCCCCCAGTGCTCCCAGTAAAAATATAAATATATATATTAGTGCTATTTGAACTGATTTACTACCTGTATATTTGTGAACACGTATGAGCATCAGGTATCTTTAATCAGGGAGCAGGAGAAACAGTCTGTTCAGTAGAGTTGGGCTGATGTCTACAAAACTACATTGAAACATCGGGATGGACGATGGCATGGGGGGGGGGGGGTGTAACGGGGTCAGTGCGTGTGTTCACTCGCACAGACTTCACTCTGTTAAAAACTTGAAATGACGTTACAAGTCGCGACGGATATTTTACAAGCGTAGACCAGGTAACGTTAAAGCAACATTGAACACAGAGTGCAGATGCTGGTTTTGGCTG
>NC_060171.1:8040620-8050003 GCF_021292245.1 Micropterus dolomieu
AGAGTGCTTGCCCGGGGCAGCAGGTTGTTGTGTTTGTGGACATCTCCCCAGGGTGCTGCTGCTGCCACTGGCTCCACAGGCAGCCGCAAGAGGGTACCCACAGAGAGAATAGTACTACAGGTTGGTGGTCTGTTGTGGTTGCATTGTTATTGTTGTTATATATATTTTATTTACTGATAACTCGGCTGTGGCTCAGGAGGTAGAGCGGGTTGGCCGTTAATCGGAAGGCCGGCGGTTCAATCCCTGGCTCCCCCTGGTTGCGTGTCGAAGTGTCCTTGGGCAAGATACTGAACCCCGATTTGCCCCTGGCGGCTGTTCCGCCAGTGTATGAATGTGTGTGAATGTTAGTTTCCGTTTGAGCACTTAGGCTCAGTGTATGAATGTGTATGACTGGTGAATGCAGATGTACTGTAAAAGCGCTTTGAGTGGTCGAAAAGACTAGAAAGGCGCTATACAAGTACGGAGCATTTAACTCTTCTGGACAGAGACCTCTGATGTTTTACCTGGAATCTGCTGTAGCCCCAGCCCAGCCCCCAGTGCTCCCAGTAAAAATATAAATATATATATTAGTGCTATTTGAACTGATTTACTACCTGTATATTTGTGAACAGGTATGAGCATCAGGTATCTTTAATCAGGGAGCAGGAGAAACAGTCTGTTCAGTAGAGTTGGGCCGATGTCTACAAAACTACATTGAAACATCGGGATGGACGATGGCATGGGGGGGGGGGGGTGTGTTCACTCGCACAGACTTCACTCTGTTAAAAACTTGAAATGACGTTACAAGTCGCGACGGATATTTTACAAGCGTAGACCAGGTAACGTTAAAGCAACATTGAACACAGAGTGCAGATGCTGGTTTTGGCTGTTTGAGGTGTTTGATAGGCTGCGTCATTAACAAGCAAGCGGCTCACCTGCTTCCGTGATAACGGATCGCGGGTGGGTCTGCCGAAGCCTCCCTCCACTGCTTGTTTGGGTGGGTGATTTGCAGGCTGATCAACATCCCGCCCCTCCTGTGACCCATGGTTTGACTGTATGTGTATTCAGAGTCAGTGGGCAAGGGACTTTCAAAATAATACAGATAAAATAAAAACTGCATTAACGTGCGATAAAATAATTGTCTGCGTTAATTAATTAATGCTGTACTTTCATGTGGTCAAGCACTATCCAATTGCAATCTGATCACCCAAAACACATTTTGCCAGGTGTAAATGGGATGAAGCTGCTGAAGAATTAAAATTACTTCATAGGAATAAACTGATCCCAACTTTGATTTTTGTGTTACCGTCAGGTGGACTTTCCTAACTCGGCGGTGGAAGTTTTATACGTAGGACCCAAGGAAGCAACTAGCCCGGAGCCCGGCACCCAGGAGGAGTTGGACCCTGATCTGAGACGCAAACTGGAGAAAATCTGCAGCCGAGCTTCCAATTTTGGGTGGGTGAATCTTGCCCACAACTAAAAAGGGCAGATAGCAATCTCAGAGTAGATATCAAAAACATTTCGAACAATTAATGTGTGAGCCTTTTCTGCTATTTCCTTCACTTCATTTCTAGAGAGAGAATTTTGGTTTGCAGGAATGATTTCAAATAAAAGCACTGACATCAGTTAATGACACTACTGGTTCTAATGCTGCAAGTCTGGATGTGCAAACCAGATGTGCTTATTGTAGAAACACAAGAGGCTCAAAACCTGACATTTTACTTTTAATGTATCGCTATGTGGAAAATGAGTCTAAGCCTTGTGTGCAAGACAACATTACTGAGTGTGTAATGGAGAACTTAGTACCTCAACCGGAAAATGTGACCTCAGGGGAATCAAAACCACACTTTTGAAAGGTGTATAGACTTTAAATATTGAATCTACGTGTTTACAAATTATAAATTCATTGACTGCCGGTTGGCTTTTTGTAAACTTACATTACTACACAAACAGAATTTCCAGTTACATTTATCCCCTTCAGCAGACAGCTTTTTGGCAGTCTCTCAGACCACCCAAAATCCGTTGGACTTACTAGATTTAAGAAGAGATTTTAAAAGATGCCACTGACTTTGCCAGCCACAGTTCCCCATAACGCCTGTATGTTGCCTGCTCCAGTATGTCTGTTCTCTTCCAGCTGCTCTAGGCCCAGCTAAATGCTCTCTTATGCCTGCTGCCAGGCAAATCTCCTCCACTCTGCCAACATCCATGAGGCTCAACTGGCACTTTAGCACAGAGCGCTCTCTCAGTGGGCTCTCACCGCCTGCTTTCTATCCTGCCCATTCATTTCTCCAGCCTTTGTGGGCACAAGACTTGGGTAGTTGCAGTTTCAGTGATCTGTCGTGTGTTGTTTCAGCATGTGTGATATTCCATCAATCCCTGAAGGAGAAATGTTCTTTTTTTTTTTATTGCTACAGAGAGGTCAGGGTCGGGTACAGACCAGCAACTCAGGCAACTTCAGAGAGGCAAATGCTAGCTGACAGAGGAATTTAACTTAATTTTTTAGCACTGCTTTAACAAACTGGACCCCTCATGCAACTTGCCACAGACATACCTAGAGTTTCACAGTGCACACTCTCAAGGATCGCTTAAGCACTCTCAAGAATGTGACTTTCAAGTCTTATCATAGGATTGTATTCTATGGATATAAGTCTAAAACTGTTGACCTCTGAGGATTTCCACTGAAGTCTTTCCGATTGGGGTTATATTTCTTACATAAATGTACATTGAATTTTTGTTCCTGAGCAAGTGTAGAGAATTTATTGCTTACTTACCCTATGCAGATGTTCTGAAAACATAGTGACCTTACAATCACGTTGCTGTCAATATATTGCGTGTTGCTTTTATGCAATTCTATTTAAGTGCTCTTTTTCTGTCGTCTGTTTTAACCATTATTGCCGATCCTGCCAAGTCAGCTCCTCATTTGGAGCCCCTTAATACTTTCTTTTAGTTTATTTTTCATCATTTAGTTTCAGTGTCGAAACCTAGAGGTAGTTTTGAGTCTGTTAGATAAATCTGATAAAAAGATGTATATCAATGCAGTTTATTTAAATCTATATGTTATTAATTTTTTGTAAAAGAAAATTTCCATCACATCCATCTTCTCTCTCTGTTTTCATTCCGTCTCCAGGCTGAAGCGGGCAGATCACCAGCTACTATGGGACCATCGGCTCCACTGTCGGAAGGACCACACCAGCAGCCTCCCCAAGGTGCTGGCCAGTGTGCCCAGCTGGGACTGGGCCAACATTGCTCACATCCACTCCCTGCTGCACCACTGGCCCACTCTGCCCCCTGTCACTGCACTGGAGATGCTAGACTCAAAGTATGCACTGTGTAAACATTTGGTCTATGGCAACTCATGTCCTTCAGAAAGTTTAAATGATTGAAATATTTAAAAAAGTTATGTAAAGAATTTTGTTTCAAGAATATATTTTACCATGCCAAAATAGGGGTCACATGGTCTGTTTAAAGTTTAACTTGTGTAAAAAAAAAAAACAAATAAAAAAATCCGTTTAACTCTAGAGATCTTTTGTTTGTTGTTTGTCTATTGTCTAATTGTCTGTGATTTCTATGTGTGTAGGTTTGCAGATACAGAAGTGAGAAGTGTGGCTGTTAGTTGGATTGACAAGAGCAGTGATGATGAGCTATCTGACTACCTGCCACAGCTAGTACAGGTACAGATACAAATACATACACGCATATATACTTTGCATGTACTTAATATTTAAAATATACATTTTTTTTAGACTGAAATTCACTCACATGTTCATTCACCCAGCCGCTCTCTCATTCACTTTTTATTCCGCTTGTCTTTCTCATGGATTCACTCCCTCTCACTCACAATTCATCCATTATTTTAGGTCACTTTTTCTCTTTCGTCTCTTACCAGGCATTAAAGTTTGAGTGTCACTTAAAGAGCGCCCTTGTCATGTTCCTGCTGTCCAGAGCACAAGGCAACATCAACATTGCACACTACCTCTACTGGTGAGTTCACAGCAGCACTGAAACAGTAACCACCTGTCGTCATTTTTTCCCAAAGAAGCATCTGAAAGGAAACGTTGCAAAGAAAAATTCATCTGAAGTGAAAAAACAGGCTTCCAGAACATCTGTAAAAACACCCAGCTGGATAAATTGTATTTCAAGAAGGAATGAGCACTTAATAAAATAATACACATTACATTGCTGTTTATAACATTATTTATCAAGCCCGAGAGGGATGTTCATGGTACTATCTATCCAACCAAAGGTTTGCCTCATGGCTTGTAGGAATGGTCATACACAATGTGTTATTTTGCTTTTATTTTCCCATTTAGAGGGTCCTTTACGTTACTTATTAAACTAAGAGTCACCTTGTAATTAATAACCTTCTATAAACCTTTTGCCACCTATTAAATTTTGGCTGTTGTGATGTGTTTAATCGCTACAGGCTGCTGAAAGACGCTGTGCAGGATCCTGCCTGGGGACGACGCTATGAGCGGGTGCTGGGAGCCCTGCTGTGTCTGTGCGGAGCCAAGCTGAGGGCAGAGCTGGAGAAACAGACTCACCTGGTCACCCTGCTTGGAGCTGTGGCAGAGAGGGTCAGACAGGCTGGGGGTTCGACTCGACAGGTTAGTGTGTGTTTGTGATCTGACTGTATTATTGTACTGACTTTATTTTGTGTGTGTGTGTTAAAACATATCTGTGTGATGTTGTATTTTTGTGTGGTCAGGTGGCGCTGCAGGAGGGCCTTGAAAATGTTCAGAACTTTTTCCAGAGGAACAGCTGCCGACTGCCTCTCAGCCCCAGTTTGGTGGCAAAGGAGCTAAACATCAAGGTGTAACATGCACACTCACGCATATATAGGCCATGAAGAATGAGAAGTTC
This sequence comes from Micropterus dolomieu, assembly GCF_021292245.1. Taxonomy (NCBI): domain Eukaryota; kingdom Metazoa; phylum Chordata; class Actinopteri; order Centrarchiformes; family Centrarchidae; genus Micropterus; species Micropterus dolomieu. The sequence goes on from NC_060171.1 coordinate 8,045,460, forward strand.
TCAATTTAGCATGAAAAAAAATAAGGGCCCCCGCAATAGTCAGCTATTCTTTATAACTGTATTCATGTCAATACAACTTTCTCATCACAATGGATATACGTACCTGATCCACAAAATATCAGCAGTAATTAATTCATTACCATTGAAAAGAAATAAACAGTGCAGAATAATAAGGAAACCTCAACTGAACTGCTAAACTGTCAGGAAACAGGAAAACCACCTCATTATCTTTATAGAATGTCTGTGGCTCAAACCACAAAGGAAATTAACTCAATAAGCTATAGTTTCACCAAAATATAAAACACATACATGCATTTATTCTCAAATACACATACAGATATTTGTCACACACAATGAGACACCTGATGTCACATTCCTACTATCTACATGTACTCTAAAGTAGCACCTAGTTAGACATTCCTCTGGTGAATCAACCTAACTACCTGTCTATCATTTTGCATACCTCAGGCTTTACAGAGGCAATTATAGTTTTAGGTATGTAAATGTAGACACTAGTTAAACATGACTTTAATGTATCTCTTACATGGATCCAGACTCATATCCAGACCATAATGTTCCCTTTGTTTGCCAGACACAAAATAGGTTTTTCAGTCGCAATAACTTTTTTGTGACATATCTCAAAATAAATCAAAGCTACAAAGACAACGATACAGAAAGACATGTTTAGAGATCCTGTTGCAGATTATGTTGGAAAGCTGAATCTTAAAAACAACATAACACCAAACTGTAGTGCAGAATGTAAAATCATACTCTCTGTTTGTGTCTGTAGACCTGCTCCTTCTTCAACTCCAACGCAGTTCCCCTCAAGCTGGCCCTGGTCAACGCCGACCCACTGGGAGAAGAGATCAATGTTATGTTCAAGGTATTGTGCCCACACACAGTACTTTGCACTGTGTGTGGATCTTATGAACAGCCATCAGTATTTCAAACAATATGTGGTTCTTATGAAGCTTTCACAGGTGCTCCATTAGTTTAAACTGGGGAGTGTTGATCAGTTACATCAAAAGTTGTTGTAACAAACTGTTGTTTACATGCTTCTCGTCTGTCCAATGAGCCCCCTGGTGGCTGAAATTAAATCCAACTAGTATTGGTGGTGTCGTAATTTTTCTCTCTGTTCGTTTGTGTGTCAGGTTGGAGAAGACCTCAGGCAGGATATGTTGGCCCTTCAGATGATCCGCATTATGGACCGCATCTGGCTGCAGGAGGGGCTGGACCTCCGCATTGTCAACTTCAAATGCATCTCCACTGGCAAAGACAAAGGTAACAGTCAAACACACTGAGAGGCTTGCCATTTCAAGTGTCTCATATCCAGATAAAATCCAGATGAGGCTGAAGACACTTTACACTTAGCCACATAGAGGGTATATGTGTTTCCGTTGGCCAGATCTCATGCATCTGTCTTGTTTTGTGGACTACATGCAAAGTCAGTCCTCTTCCTGTCCGGTAGGTGGGTAGGTAGGTTTATTGTCACAATATAACAAGTTATAGAGTGAAATTGAGTTTTGCAACTCCCTTCTGCTACATAGCAGACAATATATGTTAATAAAGAATCAATTATGAAAAATGGTAAACAGAAATCATTACTGGAGCAGTGCTGAGGATGAACTAGAGTTTAAGAGTCTGATAGCTTGGGGGGAAAAAGCTGCTCTGCAGTCTGGTGGTGCGGCAAAACTTCTATATCTCTTCCCAGAAGGCAGCAGGGTGAAAAGGTTGTGGCTGGGGTGGGTACTGTCCAGATGGAAGTGGTAATACACCTGACGGTGTTTGGTTACTGCCAAAGATGCCAGAAGAAGAATAGCTTGTGCACTTTAGCTATTTAGTTCCAACAACAGTTAAGCTGGTGTTATTGGAACGAAATTATATTAAATTAAATTGTATTACAAATTAAAATGAATTAATCAGATTTATGAAGTACAGTATGTTTTATCATCTTCACAAGCTTTAACTCACAGAGCTCCCTCACCTGTACACATCATTCTGTGGTTTAACTGGTCAGGGATCAGATAAACACCTGCAGCTGCATAATGCTTGTATTGAAGTGTCTTGCGCGGTTTGTCCTTGTTGCTTTAATGAGACAGATATAACACTGGCTAATTTGACTGTAATTCAGTGTAGCTATAGCTGCTGTTATCACAAAGACAGAAGACACAGACCATGGATGTAAGTGTTTCCCATACGTTCATTTATTTGTGGCGACCCGCCACAATATCAACGCTGACCGCCACAGATTGATTTATTTATTTTTTTACTAGGCCTATTTAAAATCGTATTTGAATGCAGAGTGCCGTAGCACATTAGCGCAGCACGTCCTCTCACCCGTCCTTATCTCTCTCGCTCTCCCTCGTGAACACAGCTGCACAAATCTGTCCAACACAACACTGTCAATGTCGGAGACCCAACTTAAAAAGTTATTAGCAAGCATGTAAGGAGCCTAGGAGCGTAGCTAATAAGGAGAGCTAAGTTAATGTTAGAAAACATCTGGGTTTTTGAGGCTAGCACGCTGTATATAGCTGGTAGTCATTGTCGACTGTTGAATATAGTAATCAGTCATTTTCAATCTGCACTGCTTGGAAAGGAAATGATCCTTCTGTCTGAAATTAATAACACGTTGACCTTGGGAAGAACAAATACGCTCTTTACTGAATTGTTAATTTATAGGAAGAAAATATTCAGTTGCTGTTAGATAACACAGCCAGAAATTCTGAATACAGTCATGTCAACAAAACCTTTAAACTTCTAACAGCTGATTATAATTTACGACCAAACACCTATGTAATGGCATCGCCATTGCAGCCTAAGGTTATAGCTACATGACATATTCTGATCATCCATGGCGATACAATACCATTTTACAAGTCATACACTGCTGACTGTTGTTGGTGTGTTGTTTAGGCATGGTGGAGCTGGTGCCGTCCTCCGACACGCTGAGAAAGATCCAGGTGGAGTACGGCGTTACCGGATCCTTTAAGGATAAACCGCTGGCAGAGTGGCTCCGCAAGTACAATCCTGCTGAGGATGAGTATGAGAAGGTAAAAAACAGCAAGCAACAGCTGTGCCACTACCCCTCAGAGCCCACAGTTGACGTGTGTGTCGCACAAAGTAATTTACTGAGCTGCTTACGTGGTAAACTAGCGGGGGAAATTTAACTTTGACACTTTGATTTGGAACACACTCTTGAAGTTTGTACTCTTGAAGTTTATAGCAGTCGTAGAACTTTCTGACCTTTGCCACCACTTTTTCCTCTTTTTAGGCATCAGAAAACTTCATCTACTCATGTGCAGGATGCTGTGTGGCAACCTACGTACTGGGGATCTGTGATCGCCATAATGACAATATTATGCTGCGCTCCACTGGTCACATGTTCCACATTGACTTTGGCAAGTTCCTGGGCCATGCCCAGATGTTTGGCAGCTTCAAAAGGTGACTATCAGATATGCTGTTTAGGGTGTGTTTATCTGTATGCATATGTGCAAGGGCTTAGTCAGATAAAACATGCTTTGGTGTGCTATCAGGGTTGAAAGGTTCTTTCCAGAAGGGTGTATCAGGATGTTTGTACTACCAGGTAGTTATCAGAAAATGGGTGAAAGGCCATGCACCAGCTGATTTCAGTGGGGAATGCTATGAGATCATAGATGCTTAAGTGTGTCCTGGTTGTAGTGTACGCTAAAGTGTTACTATTGACCATCAGAGGAAATAATTTAGTGAAGACACATGTATCGTTTTGATGTCATAATATGTACTCATCTTAAGGTAAGTTGATCAGCAGTCTCTTAAAAGGTATAAGAGCTGCTGTTTCTACACAGAAGGTTTAATGACCTGGTTCATAGCTCACACACTGCACTCATTCCCAGCTGGGATCTGTTCAGGTGGGCTGCCCTGAAACAACAGTCTTCTATTATTGGCCTCTGAGCAGCTTCACTGAAGTACTTGGAGGCTTTGTAGTAACTTGTGTACTTGAGTGCCTTTGTGGTAGTTTCAGGGTTGGAGGGAAGGAAAGTTATTCACTTTCCAGATATTCAAGGATTTAAAACCATTAACCCTTTTTTATAACTTCTTGGCTAACCCTCCTCAGAACCTGAATTTAAATATTCTTTCCTCCCCTCCTTCTTTCCCATTAGGGACAGAGCTCCGTTCGTTCTGACCTCTGACATGGCGTATGTCATCAACGGAGGCGAGCGTCCCACCAGTCGTTTCCAGCTGTTTGTAGACTTGTGTTGCCAGGCCTACAACCTCATCCGCAAGCACTCCGGGCTTTTCCTCAACCTGTTGTCACTGGTGAGACAGAACACACACACAAAAACCATATAATAATAATAATAATAATAATAATAATAATAATAATAATCTTTATTTGTAGAGCACTTTTCAAAAACAAGTTACAAAGTGCTTTAACAAGTGTAAAGACAATAATACCCCAAAAACAATAATACAAGATAAAAGCAAGAAAACATTGAAAAGACTAAAATACACATTTAAGATAAATATAAAATAAGTAAAATAGAATAAAATAAAAGGGATAAAAT
>NC_060171.1:8050023-8050476 GCF_021292245.1 Micropterus dolomieu
GAGTGCCTTTGTGGTAGTTTCAGGGTTGGAGGGAAGGAAAGTTATTCACTTTCCAGATATTCAAGGATTTAAAACCATTAACCCTTTTTTATAACTTCTTGGCTAACCCTCCTCAGAACCTGAATTTAAATATTCTTTCCTCCCCTCCTTCTTTCCCATTAGGGACAGAGCTCCGTTCGTTCTGACCTCTGACATGGCGTATGTCATCAACGGAGGCGAGCGTCCCACCAGTCGTTTCCAGCTGTTTGTAGACTTGTGTTGCCAGGCCTACAACCTCATCCGCAAGCACTCCGGGCTTTTCCTCAACCTGTTGTCACTGGTGAGACAGAACACACACACAAAAACCATATAATAATAATAATAATAATAATAATAATAATAATAATAATAATAATAATAATAATAATAATAATAATAATAATAATCTTTATTTGTAGAGCACTTTTCAAAAAC
>NC_060171.1:8050496-8059048 GCF_021292245.1 Micropterus dolomieu
CGGGCTTTTCCTCAACCTGTTGTCACTGGTGAGACAGAACACACACACAAAAACCATATAATAATAATAATAATAATAATAATAATAATAATAATAATCTTTATTTGTAGAGCACTTTTCAAAAACAAGTTACAAAGTGCTTTAACAAGTGTAAAGACAATAATACCCCAAAAACAATAATACAAGATAAAAGCAAGAAAACATTGAAAAGACTAAAATACACATTTAAGATAAATATAAAATAAGTAAAATAGAATAAAATAAAAGGGATAAAATAAAGTCAAATAAGATCGGAAAGGCTCTCCTATAAAAGTATGTTTTAAGAAGGGACTTAAGAGTTCACTGACTCAGCCTACCTGATTTCCTCGGGCAGGCTGTTCCAGATACTCGGGGCCCTGACAGAAAACGCTCTGTCCCCTTTAGTTTTCCATCCAGGCGTGATGAGATGAAGGCGTGTAAAATGGTCTCGGTGTCCTTAAAAGTTAACATACACACACGTATGCGCACACAGCATAGATACATAAACACACCAGTTATGTATACACACATACATGACAGAAAGAAATGCAGCACAATTGGTCACATGGGTGTTTTCATTAAGTTGACGTTTTTTCATTGTTGTTAATATGGTTGTAGTTCTGGCTGCAGATGCTGAAACCAGCAACTGCGGGGCATTTTATCTTTTAAAAAAAGTCTAATATGATCAACAAACAGAATAGTTGCCGATTAATTTTATGTCAATCAACTTGCTGATTAATTGACTAGACGTTGCAGCTCTAGTTGTAGGGCAGTTGCTCTAGTTGCTTGTTCTTGCATCTTGGAACTGATTTGTTTTCTTACTGCATTATTTGACATTCAGATTTTTTTCCTACGGCCTTTTTAGTAGTTTGGCCTGCTTTTTAAAGCGTCCTCCTTGTTAAGCTGAACAATTTTCTTTTGCACCTGCATGAGCCAGAAAATGAGATATGCAAACCAAGCAGTTATATAATGAATCACTGCTTCACTGTTGTCCTGGAAATGTCTCTTTGGAGAATATGCTGTAGTAAATGGCGTCTTGATGTTTCTAATAAGGGTTGCTGCTGTTTGTTGTATTTCTAAAGGGGCAAGTGTAGTTGTATCACCTTTCACACAACACAACAGGCAATTCAGAGGGCTTAATTAAATAAATTTAAACGTGAGTGTAGCTAATGTCACATTGACTTTTAGTAACATTATTGGCATTATTGTGAAATGATAGCTCCATCCATCAAAATGCTCGACAGCCCGAAAACCAAAAAAATAAATTATACATAAGTACTTTTATGACCTCATCATACTGTGTTTAGTGCTATTAACATCTTTCATATGTTCTTTCATATGAATGTAGACTATATTGAAGTCCTAATGCTATTGCTATATGTTGTGTATATACAGTATAGATACAAAATGAAATCTACTAAACTACTTTGGAAATTAATAACCCAGAAATGTGTTTAAACTTGTGTGTTCATCTCTTCTCATGGTGTGTCTTTGTGTCATAGATGACGTCCTCAGGCCTCCCAGAGCTGACAGGCTCTCAGGATCTGAAGTATGTGTTTGATGCCCTGCAGCCACACAACACAGACGCTGAGGCAACTATCTTCTTCACCAGGTAAATGCATTAACTTCTGTTCTCCCAGCTCTGAGTGTTAAATGTAATTTCACCTATTACACAACCTCAAAATTGGAAACATCACAAGAAATGACTAAATCAAGCACTCCTAATGTTTTTTTTTCTCTTCTAAAGTATTCAGAATACGTATATGTGCACAGCTACACTTTTGTCCACAGCTGTTATTTTGAATTCAAAGTTGTTTGTGTTTTTGTTGCTGCTACAAACTCAAATTCCACCAGGTGGTAGTAAAGGAATAGGAAGGAACAGAACAGCTGCCGTCTCACATTACAAAATAACAATATAACAAAAACTCCTCCGACACACTAGAAACATTATCAGGTAAACCTTGTTTTTGTAAGACTAGGTTACATTTTAACTAAGTTTGTAGACAAAAGAAATGTGCTTTGTGAAAACTTTGTGTAACAGCTTTAGGTCAAAGAAAAATAAAAAGTTTCACCTTCTATCTATCTCTGGCTCCGATTTCTCCCGTATTTTTTCTTTACACCCCTCTATTCCCCCTCCTCTCCAGGCTGATAGAGTCCAGTCTAGGCAGCGTGGCCACCAAGTTCAACTTCTTCATCCACAACCTTGCCCAGCTACGATTCTCCGGTTTGCCAGCCAATGACGAGCCCATCCTGTCTTTCTCCCCCAAGACTTACACTCTGAAACAGGAGGGCCGCATAATACACGCCTCCATCTATTCCTTCCAGAAGAGATACAACCCCGACAAGCACTATGTGAGTTTCATTATGTCACGTTTGTCTTAAAATTATTTTCTTTTCTGTGTTCCGTCACAATCTCTGGATGTAAACTGGTAAAGTAATGACACATGACTGCATGGCTCTGTCCCTTCTCTGCAGACGTACGTGGTGAGGATCATGAGGGATGGTCAGAATGAGCCGCAGTTTGTCTTCCGCACTTTTGATGAGTTTCAGGAGCTTCACAACAAACTCACCATCCTCTTCCCCCTCTGGAAGCTGCCGGGGTAAGACATTACCTCTGCTGTGACTCTCAGCCTGTTAATTACTGATCTAATTTCCTTAATAGGAAATTGTGAAACTGTACTTTTCTTTATTGACAATATCAGGGCTTGGAACAGTGTGTTTAGCAAGTTACTTGGCATGTTTTGGGGAGAGAGAGAGAACAGCTTCTGGATTAATATCCCTGTACTACAAGCCCACTTTCACCCACTTAACTTTGCCTCTATGATCTTGTGACGCTACCTTAGTACAGTAACACTGAGGAGCATTACACCAGATTTTGTAGAACAGTAACTGTAACTTGTCTCTCTTATCTCTAGTTTCCCTAACAAAATGGTGCTCGGTCGCACTCACATCAAAGAAGTGGCGGCCAAGAGGAAGCTGGAGCTCAACAACTATGTCCACAACCTGATGAGAAGCTCCACAGAGGTCACCCAGGTACACATGCAAATGCTCAGTACTCGCTACACCCAGTGGGACAGTGTTAGTAATTTGTACCAGTCAATGAAGTAATCTCATGTCCTTATTTTCTAGTGTGACCTGATCTACACCTTCTTTCATCCAATTGCACGGGATGATAAGACCGAAGGTTTAGATGCCTCGCCGAAAGTGCCAGGTACATACCTGCATTTTTCATTCCCATTCTTCGAGTAGTTGTCATACTTTCACAGTATGACAAATACTGTGAGTATGCCACAGGGAGATGATTACTGAAACAATTAAGTTTATAATGTTCATTATAATTTTAGTTATTTGTTGGGTTACAAACACTGTCTACCCAAGAGAAAAGGCTTCATTGACGTTCATTTAAAAAGGTGTGTATCCTTGTGGTAACATTTTCATCAATATGATGTGTTGTATCTGACTGTTGCAGAGCCTCCATTGAGTCCCACTTCTGGTCGGGTGGAAGGAGAAGTGAAGCTCTCAATCTCTTACAGGAACAGCACTCTCTTCATCATGGTCATGCACATCAGAGATCTGGTAAACACAGCGATGATTTAATACATATCCCGAGATGCTGCTTTGACAGTTAGCTGTGCTGTTTCATTCTTATTTTGTTTATTTATCTGCTGCTAATAATTCATCTGCTCCCCTTCAGGTTTCTGAAGATGGAACCGATCCTAACCCATATGTGAAAACCTACCTGCTTCCAGATCCACACAAGACTTCCAAACGCAAGACAAAGATCTCAAGGAAAACCAGGAACCCTACTTTCAATGAGATGGTTAGGAAATATAAGAAAATATAACATTTATATATTAAGCGAATATATTCCTGAACTCAAGAGCCTTGGTTTTGGTTTCATAAAGGTTTTCTTTTGATAAGAACATTGTGTTAACTGGTTCATTCATGACCAACATGCTTGTGACCAGCTCATTCATGGCCATCAGTCAGAACAGACACTTTATTCACTTTTCCCTCATCTCCCTCCGCAGTTGGTGTACAGTGGCTACAGCAAGGAAACCTTGGGCCTGCGGGAACTTCAACTGAGCGTGCTCAGTGCAGAGTCGCTGCGTGAGAACTACTTTCTGGGCGGCATCACGCTCAGACTCAAAGACTTTGACCTCAGCAAGGAAACGGTCAAGTGGTACAAACTTACGGCCGTCCCCTACTTCTAACCCCCACCTGCCTCTCCCGAAGCCGGGAACAACTCCACCTCTCCAGACAAAAGCTGCATTCACATCATATGGGAAAGTCGGCATATACGGCCTTACTTGAAAATACTAGTCACCTGGGTTTTAAGTTCATAAAAATAATGCTTCAGAATTTGGGGTCTGGAGATGAACGCTCATTTTTTTGAAGGATAAGCAGTGATATTTTCCTTTTAAATCTATCAAACTAAATGGACTATTTCTTGTTGTAATTTGTGTTCTTAACACGTCATGGCAGGGTACAGCTGTGCTCGTTGCAGAAAAACATGGATCACTAAGTACATATGTGTTGAACAACTGATCAGTAATGACCTCCTTCTACAGAATTTCATCATTCTTACAGCTTAAATAAGGTTGAACAGCTCCAAGTCAGTGCTTATAATGATCGTGATGCTTTGGTGGTTGTTCCCATATGACATGAATGCAGATTTAAAGACTCCTTCAGACGCACCCTCAAAGTGTGACCGAACAGGCCAATTCACAAACCCTCAAAGGGGAGCCTGCTCTCCATTCTTGACTATTTTTCTCTTTCCCTCTTTAACTAATCAAGATTGTTTCTGTGACAAACAATCGCCACTTATTTTGTCTCTCTTTTTCCTAAACTATAACGAAGAGCTGTATTGTTTTGTACATTTTTGATATTAGAGGACCAAAACGGCTTACTTCCAGAAGAGTATATATAGATTGACACATTTATTTTTTAAGGAATAGAAAGGGGGCTCATTTTTACATTTTCCTTGTTTATTTTCTATATAGAGAAATAGGAGGCGTTGGGGTTTCCTGCTTTGCAGCAGACACTTCTGGGTAGAGTAGTCTAACACACCAGATTCCAGGAAATCAACAGTGACCTTATGATTCCCCAAGAATGTGCCAAAAGTAATGAGAAGGACGGCAAATCAAACCACTCTCCTGAGAAGGGTGCTGAACAGGGTGCCTTTGTTTGTGCTCACAATCTCTTTAATTCTCAACTTGGCCTTATTGCTATATATATTTTATTAACAATCTGATAAGTCGTTATTAAAGAAAAATCTATATTCTGTAAAGCTATATCAGTAGTTCTTCCAGAGCAGGTCTGGTGCCGGCATGGCACCAAAAAGGTGCTGCCACTAAATGCACACTACCAGGTCTTTCTCTCATGGTATTACTTGACTATTTTCACACAGCACACCTTAAAGGGGAACTTTTATCATAAGCTTTGGAACATGCTCAGAGATCATGGTTGCCCGCAGACGCTGATCATAAGTCAGTTTCCTTAAGGTGATTTAAAACCACAATTCAGACTTCTCAACATGCAGTTTAGGGACTGAGTTACAACTGGAGTCTGGATGTGAGGCTTTATCAGCTCAGGCAGCAATACCACACTCACTCCCAGTGCTGAATAGTGGTGTAATGACGCCGTGATAAGTAACTGGATAAAAACTTAACCTAACTTAAACTGCCAGTGAAGTCCAGATCCAGCCAGGTTTTATGATATTTAAGTGAGAGAACATTCTGAATGTTTAGGGAATGTAAGGAAAACTGAACACATATCAGCGATGAAAAGCCACCTTTATCTTTAAACATCGTCACAAAAAGGGAACAAGATCCTGAGCAAGAGATTAGCTGCTTTCCTCTCCACTTGCTAACTATAAATCTAAAGTTGTTGTTAATGTTTAATAAAGAAATTAAGATGAATTTATCTGAAAAGGTTTTTTAAGAGAAGCTCTGCAAGACATTTGTGATCAATGAGCAACACTCAACACTATGAATATTAGTGACTCACTCTTTTAGTGACTGTACAAAGAAAGCAAGCAGAGTTTGTATTAACATGGCCAGTTATTTATTCTTAATTGGTGACCTGTAACCCGAATGGATCAGTGTGTACTGTAATCCCTCTTTCCTAAAGCAAATTAAATGTTTTTGGAACAAATACGATGTGATGCTTTTTGTTTCTGTTGTATAAAATGTGCTGGGTGTGTAGTTGAATTGCATGAATTACAGACACACAGCATTGGCCATCTTACATTGTGTTAAGTTATTTTACTCTGTTTTTACCCAAAGAGTAACGGATTTTGTAAGGTTTATATTCAATCAAACCAGTTACATGGTATAATTACAGTTGGCTAATGATTATCTCCATTAATGCAGGTGTGACTTTGGCTAGTTCAAGGCTACTGTCATTGTATTTTATGGACAATTCCTCATCTGCATTTAGCGGAACAGTCACCATCTACACACATTGGAAGCAATCTAGGATTCAGTGTCTTGCCCCAGGGACATTTTGACATGTGGACAGGTGGAGCTGGAGATCGAACAACCAACCTCTCTAACACCTTTGGTACTGCTGCTCTCATTCATGCATGAAATAGAAACCATGCTATTGTAAATAGTTTGCATGGTATCTGAAACTCGGTCAGTAAAGAAAATACATATAACCTTGAGCCAGAGACTTTATCCAGCGGTGGTACACAGGAGCACTGCTGGCCACATGTTCATCGTGAGGTTAGTGATCTTATTAGATTGTCAAGTGATGTGCATAAATAAGCACAGTATAATTGATGGGGGGCTTTAAGAAAATATTTTGACACAGAACCTTTCCAATAGACAGAACCTCAAGACCAAACAAAAGGGCTCTCTTAAAACCCATACGATGTAGGTTAATATTTTAAAATGTTGCATCCCCAAACAAGGGGTCTAATTAACTTGGGGTCAATAATCTATAATCCTTGTTTTCAGCAGCATTTTTTTCTTTTTACTGTAGAATGAGGTTGTTGACAAAGTTTTAACTAAATTCACAATAATCTGAAATATGTACGGTTAAACACGGATTGGGGAGTAATATTCAGTTAATCTTGGTGACCGTGAGTAAAAGTTATCTACATTAGAGGGTTACAAGGTAGTTTATTTATCAGTATCCAAGACAAGGTTTTATAATGAAAAGAAAGTTTGTAGTCCCTTCATGCTACACTCACAGAACTTAACAGATAATTAAATGTGTATGAAAATATGGTAAAATTTTATTAAACGGTTATTGTACACTTACTTTTATAAATATGTAATAAAACATTAGAAAACAGAAAAGCTGCCACTCTCCCTACATGACAAAATACAATCGTTAATCATTTATGTATTTTCTTAGTTTTTTTGAAGACGTTACGAGGGAACATATTTGGTTTAAAACAAGTTTATTATAACCATTTCTCTTGAACGCGTTAGGCAACGCCAACAAAGCTCTTCTCTGCGTCATTGCGTCATTTCCGACGCAGGCGCAAAATACCATTTTCTGTCGCGTGTGCGGCCTCTCTTCCTCCACCGCCATCATGGGTCGCATGCACGCTCCCGGGTGAGCTCTCTTTTTATGATTTAAAGTTAGAATTTTATGTTGGTGGATCGGTTTTGATGGCAACACGTAGCTTGTGAACATGTTATGGTTGGCTGAGGAGCAAATCGAGCTCTTTAATTCAACCTAGAAGCGAGAAAATAACTTAAAACATGCGCACCCTCAAAATCGACACCTATCTCCAGCTAGCTAGCATGAACGTTAGCAGACGGCACCAGTGGCTCGCCACGATTTTCCTGCTTGACTGTAGCGTCCAGGTTAGACAGTTAAATGTTACATATTCACATAGAAATGCAGGATTTTCCGTGCTGTTGACTAAGGAGTTAAACCCTCGTAACGTAAGAGCTTGGCGTTACGTTTTACAACGGGTAACAGCGCTAATACGAGCATGAAGCTAGCGTTAGCCGGCCCATCAACCCTCAGTCAACGTTAATGTCAAGATTTGCACGTGCTAGAAATTAGTTGCTTTCATGTAGTGTTTGCTTTCACATTTCTGTCCAACTAAAAGTCTAATTAGTCGCATATCTTCTTTCTCTTTTACAGAAAGGGCTTGTCCCAGTCAGCTCTGCCTTACAGGCGCAGTGTTCCCACTGTGAGTATACAGAAATGTGTCTCGCACAGTGACAGTCGCTTAACTACTTTATGTACCGAGTTGGTAATCATTTAAACATTACTTGCAGTGGCTGAAGCTCACATCTGATGATGTCAAAGAGCAGATCTTCAAGCTGGCCAAAAAGGGTCTGACCCCCTCTCAGATTGGTAAGTTGTTTTATGAGATACTCTGGGTCTAGAAATTAACTTAAGTATTGTGTTGTTTTTGCTTAAGCAGAATAGTAAATATAACAACTTAAAGCACGCCTATCGTGGACGCCAACTGTACAGGATGCAGTCGTCTCCAGCAGTACATATGGCTGTATAAAATATTTAGTTTGTGTAGCATTGGCTGATTATGATTTTTTTTTTTTTTT
>NC_060171.1:8059148-8163666 GCF_021292245.1 Micropterus dolomieu
ATATATATATATATATATATATATACATACATACATACACACACACACACATATATATATACACACACACTCACACAGAGTGAATTTAACGCTTCAGTTCACATCAAAAGGGACCTTTCCTATGCTAATTTCATTTAAAAATTAAAGACGTTATTATTAATAGTTAGCTCACAGGAAGTGGCTACTCACACACCTCTTTCCCTCCCTCTCCTCGCCCACTCAGGCTGAGCCACCCACGCTGTACTTCAATCCTCAAACGGATCCTCTTTTTGTCCTTGTTAATTTGTTAAAAAAAAAAAAAACTAAAAAAAAAAAAAACGGAGGCGGGAAGTATTGAAACGTATATTTTTTTTTTATCATTTTTTTATACCCCCACCTCTAGGGTTGGGTATCCCTTAAAATTTTATGATACCAGTACCAAACCCAGTACCCTTAAAGTGATACCAATACCAATTGAGTACTTCATTCGATACATTGCATAAAATGTCACCTGTTGACATGTCACCTGATTGGTAACTTATTATTATTTTGGACAAGCAAGGTTATCTAAATTTGAATGAGAGAGGAGTGAAAAAGTTTAGTGACCAAATAAGTTGTGGGAAACAAATTTAAGGTATTTTTTATACTTGGGCTGAAAGTAAACAGCGAAAGATAAGTTTATTAATTTTCGATCAATAAACTGAAAGATCTCCTCGAGTGCTTTTTCCTTTAGTGGTGAGCCGCAAACCTCCAAAAATACGACAGTCAGTATAAATATCTGTTTAAACTACACTAAAGATATAAAGAGAGGAAAAGAGAGACTGTATGTCTAGCCGATCAAACTAACTACACGTCACGCAGCTGCAGCCGGATGCTCTGTGAGTAAAATCAGATGATCGCTGCTGCGCCACGAAAGCGTTTCATTGATGATGGAACGCAGCAATCGATCAGTGGCAAGTGATGTGAAGAGCAAATAAAAATGTACAAAGAAGTGTTAAATGACACCAGAAGATGAAACCAACGGAAAGCCAAGCTTGTGGTCATAAACTTGCAACAGTGACAAACATGCGACCGGAGCCGAAGGTGAGTGGCTGTTAAAATCACGCTTTGACTCCACGCGTGCACACCTTTTTTTTTTTTTTTTAAAAATACAGTTTATGATGCAGGCAAATAAGGAGAAAAAAAAGACGTGTTCTTCTCTTTCTTTCAGTGTGTTGCTTGCGTGTTGAAGATTGAAGTACTGGTTTGACTGGAGACGTTTCGGTTCTACTCGATACCAGGCTGTTTCGGTCAGCGATACCCATCCCTACCCACCTCCCTCCGCACGGTTCGGCATGCACGCTCTGGATTGATTGCAAAGTTTAACCATCACAGTATAAGAAAAAGTTTTAAATTAATAAATATATAATATTACATCATGATGCAGCGCTGCAGCGCTGCAGTGAAAAGACAGAGAAGTCCGATGCATGCTGTGTTTAAGCGCAGTGAGTGCAGTAAGGGGAGAGCAGCAAAGTCGTCACTGCAGCCCCACACACTTACCGTGGGAGGATCTCATCTTGAAGGAACCTTGCTAGGCAAACTGGGTCTTTTGTAAGTGAGATTATCCGGAGCATTTCAGCCACCTGATGAACAGGAGAGGTTAGAAATTAATTGTTTATGCTAGCTCTTTGAAATTTTTTACCTTTTTCCTCAACTGTACCAAGGACTCAAAAGAGAGCATCTCACCTCCTCTGCCATCTGATCAACATCCAGAGAGTCAGACTGCTTCGAAGAGAAAAGTCTGCACAGCTCCAGCCTCAGAAATGCCTGAAGCTGGCACCTAAGAGATAACCTGTGTTACTGACACCGAAATATAACTGACATGACTTTGGAATAGAAAGAATAAAATTATGTCCTTAACCTTTATTTATCAAGGAAAATTTGCACACGTTTATATCTGCAATAACCAGCCACAAACAGACATACACAAACAAGTACACTTTGCACACCTGGCAGAGAGCCAGTATAACCACAGCCAGGCATTTAAAAAGCTGTTCAATTAGCTGAGTTTTAGGGACTCTAAAAACAAGACAACACACAAAAGGTAGAAAGTACTCACTCTCTGACTTTGTCATTAACATCAGCAGCCGTGCCATAGAGCTGCCTGATTGATTTACTTGTCTTGAAGAGGTGCTGCTGGACCAACAGAAAGGTCTTTACCTACAAAAAAATTGTAGATATACAAATGAATGTCCCCCGCGACCCGACCCCAGATAAGCGGGTGAAGATGGATGAATCTGTCAAATTGGATTTCAGTGTACTTTATGTGATGTACTGAATGCTTTTGTTATCCTGATAAGAAACGTTTCTGCAAATTATATCAACATTTTCATTTTTTCTATCAATTCATCCACGATCAAATAATAATAACCAGTCTGCTGAAAAGATGAAAATGGGTCAGGTCACAATCTTGAAATACATTTTAGCCACAATGTGTCTCACCTCCATGTCTGATTCTGCCACGAGGAAGGTTTTCACAGCAGACAGGAGCTGCTGGACACCAGTGAGGAGGGACGAGTCTCTCTCTGCCACAGTCTTCTCATAACTGGACTTCAGATGGGACAGCAGCTCTGCCTCACTAGTGAAACCTGGGAAAGGAGAAACATGATTTGACTACTTAACTTGATTTGTTATTATACCAAAAGGTAGAGTTCGACACTGTGGGAAATAGGCTTACTCGCTTTCTTTTAGAGATAGACTGTTGAGTGTTGTAACGTTTTAAACAGCGACACTCACTGATAGTGTTTGCTCCAGCAGATTTGTTCCTGTCACTTGACCGTCTCTTCCCTGGTCTGTCTGGGCCCCTGCCCTCGGCCCCCAGTTGCTCAGCCTCGACCTGGTTCTTTTGGGCTTTCACATTCAGCCGGGCCACATTCAGCATCTGCAGGGAGCGGCTCATGGTCTTCATTTTCTGTTTCACTGGTGTGCGATGGGCGCCACCTGTAGATCAAAGATTGGAAGTATTTTTTGACATCGAATGTCCCCTTCTAAAGAGATAAATTTGCGACAACAAAATAAACCTGAGCAAAACTGAACTTTTCTACAATATTGTAAAGATGCACCTGTATATTGGCCATCGGCCACCCTGCTCTCTAAGGATCGGCATGGGCCATTGAAAAACCCATATCGCTCGACCACTACCCAGGAATATGCATAAAGATGAGGCTTTCTCACGTTTCTTTCCCCTCTTGGCATCTGCGCCCCGGGATGTTTCATACAATTCAGCCAGACCACCAATCAGTTCCTGCTGTAGGGCAGACAACTCCTCCTCTTCTCTCTGCTCTGGCACTGCATGCAGCAACCTGTCCAACAAAGCAAGCAAAACATCAGGACCACATGTCACTTTCTATGCCAAGATTGAGTTTGTTTTAGGTTGCCTTTGATTATTTTTAGTGTTTAAATCTTTAAATAATTCTTACTTCAAACGCACTACATACATTTTGAAACCATAATCTTACCTCATTGACTCCATTAAATGGGGGCTCACTCCTGCCTGGTCTGACTGAGGGAACCAACTTTCCAACACACCTGTTGTCAGCAGGCAATGGCTGACCTCCTGCTGAGCCCACTCAGGAACTTGATGATCATTTGACTGGACTGAAGAATAAAAAAAAAAAAACTGAAATAAACAGCTAGCAATACAACATGTAACGTAAAAATAAAACTATACTGCTACCATCACATCACTCAAGTTTCGCTACATCTAATATTTGCAATTTCAGATTTTATGGACTAGGAACGTAAAAATACCAAAAGACAGGCAGTGAATGATCAACCATTACATACAAAAAAAATATATATATTTGAAAAGAATACCATTCTATTCAAGTATACTGAATGTAACCAATGAACTGTGTACATTTACCAGCTACAAATCAACCCAAAACCTCTTTTGTTTATACTTTATATTTATTTGTGTGTTTGCCAGAATTACTGATAAATTCAGGCAGAAATTTTCCCCAAGATATGAGTTTGATGTTTTGAGGCCTGAATGTTACTATTCTGTCCTCACCATCAACACTGTCACCATCCTCCTTCATGATGTCATAAACTACTCCCAGAACACTGCTCACAACATCTGGCAGTTCAGCTGAGCTTTCTGCTGTGGCAGGGGCAATGGTTTCCATAGTCAGAAACTGGTCATGCTGACTTATTCCAGACTGGAGAATGGTGAGCAGAGCTGTAGAGTGTGATAAGGCGGAGAGGACAGCCGTGTACACCAGGCCACTGTCATTTACCTCAGAAACCTGCAGGAAAAAGCAAAAGATGGAGACATGAGAGAAGTGAATCAGTAAATGATGCAGTGATCTAATGGCTCCAACTGACCCTCTATTCCACGGGGTGATTGGCATGCCAATATACTGATGTCCAGACAGTATGTAACAACATCCAGTTCATTAACAGTTATTGTGGAAAGAAGTTTTGAAATGCAATTTTTTGGTGTACTGTCTGTCGTTCAACTTGTCTTGTATACTTGTGTTTGAGTGCTTTGCATTCTTCCAATTGACATAATAAAAAATAAATAAACAACAACATTTGGTCCTTTGTTCTGAATGACTTGCATGAAAACCTGACATATACTGTTGATAATGGCATCTGAAAGACTTTATACTATTAAACTACATTGTAGCATACCAAAACAAAATGTTTATGGAAATGGAAAGCAGATCACAAACAACTGCTGATGTTGTTATTTTGTAGATTTTTTCAAAAGGAGTCCAACTTAAATCACATTAATTCATCCCCTTTTTTGCAGTCTAAAATGTATTGTTTATAGTTTTATATTATTAAAAGGGGGAGAAATAGGGTCCAGATCAGATATCAGAAATGCTTTTTTGTCTTTTTGGCCAATTGGAGCATGTCAATGTCTTGTCTGATTGACAGCAGCTGTCAACAAACACGTGCTGTGGCCTAAATGTCATGGGCAGACAAAGCGTTGTTACTGGCAATGAAGAGTACGGACTACACCTGCATCTAACCAGACTGAAGTGTCATATGATGGGAATTGGGCACAATCTGCGCATTAGCACCTTGTGTAAAACAGCACTGTTGTGTTTGGATGTCTCACCATATGCAGAGCATGAGAGGACAGTTCCATCAGGAGATGCTGGAAGGCAGCAGCTTCCTGGTCAGTGCTGCTGGAGCACTGAAGCACCCATGACTCTGTGGAGGTCTGTGTCAGTGAAGAGGCATGCCAACCCTGCAGCACTCCTTTCAGACACACTTCCACCGACTCTGGGAGAAGCCTCTGTCTGCGAGACACAGGCTCAATCATGATGCCACAGCTCTGCGTCACATCACCTGGTTGGGTGAAGAATAACACAACACACATGAATAATGGAAGTTCTCTCTCAACTTTATGTTTAATGTGCTTAATTTCATTATTTATGCATTACATAATTCCCACTGTTGTGTTAGGTTCATGTTCAGATTTAGCCGTCTAAAAGGAGTTCCCTTCCATGTAAACCAACCTTGCTCCCACCGCAGAAAACCTCCTATGACAGGAAAAGCAAGGCGGTAGAGCCTTTCAGAAGACAGCAGGTATCCAATACTGGACCTGAATGGAAAGGCCTCTCCCATGAAGCCTGAGTCTGTCTTTTGAGTGCAGCAGAGGTTCAGCAGTACAACCACGGGGATCACTCTGCCACCAACCTGAGCTAGGACCTCGGACAGCTTATCAAAGCCGAGGTGATCCTCACACCTCATGACCTGTAATAAGACAAAAGAAGATGCTTACATCAGTGAAAGGGGGAATTTGTTTTAACAGCTACTTGGCAGGTAAATATCTGGAAGTGGATGTTTAGCCATTTTAGCCATTGAAAATGTCACACTGACTGGTTAAACTGTAAAGAACATAAGGTTAGTTTGGGTTAACCATGCATGTTTAAAAACATCTACAAATGTTGCAATGCTGGTCCTGTTTTGGCTACATAAGTAGTAAACTTTAGATCCTATTTAAAGTTGATTTGCAAAAACAACAACTGGGTCATACAAGTGGTGAGTGACAAGGAAAGGGAAATGCCAAAATAAAGTGTCAGAAAATCATAAATGCATCTCTGCATAGTTTCTACAAGTCTCTGGAACTCTGCTGGAGGGATGAAAGGCATTGTTCCATATGATATTTCTACATTTGATGATAATTGTGAAAGGTGCTGTCCAACACATCATTCCAAAATTTACCCTAGGGGCTCAACTGGGTTAAGATCTGATAACCACAAAGGCCAAAGCACATATCACATCACAGGCCACACTCATATAATTCAGTTACCCTGTGTGCATTTTCTTTCACCACTATTTTATTAATTCTTCGCTTTATATTGTCACCCTTCTCTAGCTCAATACGCGAAAAAGTGTCACACACAGTAACTTACATGTTGTCATTCCTGTTCCTAGAGGCTGCTTTACAGTTAAACGAACTTCTATGACTACATTAATTACCTGTGTGACACTAACCTATTTAACATGATATTCATGATACTAGTGATTTTGTTCTCAAATGCCATAACAACAACAACCAGTATGGTTACACAAATAGTACAAAAATGAGCAATGTTTAAATGCAAATGATTTGTTATGAAGTTACAGATGTATAAATATTGTGATTATTTTTCAAAAATTACTCTTGTTGGTGCCTAATGGTAATATTCTACATTTGCTACAGTACTCTGTGCTGTACTGACCTGGACATGTGATCTACTGTCGATCCAGTGAACTACAACCTGTCGCTGAACCAGCATGTCGTGAAGACCCCTGGACATAATGTGATCTGCCACATCGGTTGTCAGGTCATGACTTCCCAAAGAAAGATAGTCCACAAGTTGTGTCCTGGTACGCGGGCACTTCGAGACAATAAACACCACATTCCTCCCGTTGTTTGAAATATCATCCTCCTGTGAAACACTGGGCTTTCCAGCTCGGCTCGACTTCCTGGGCCTCAGGGACAGTTTTGTGGGAGAGGTGATGTCTGGTCTGTCCCATTGGAAGTCCAGCAGGGTTTCTTTGAGTGCGTTTTGAAGTGAAGCAGATTGACTGGATTGCTGCTTCAGCTGAGGAGGGCACGGTTTATCCTTCACGTCAAACTTGGCTTCAAACTCCATTTCGAAGTCCTCAAAAAGTTTGTGGCGAAGCTCCTTGAAGTCTGATCCCCTTGATATGAGGCTGGCATTACGACCAGTCTTAGATTGAAAGAATTTATAACCCCAGCGCACTTTGTCAAATCCATACTTGCAGCTAAAATGCAGAAGAATTTGTAATATTCCTCGTTTCACTAACATTAGATTATTCCGGGCACCCACCTGATCGCCTGAATCGTGATCTCCATAATCCACATCGATAACAAAAACCAAGTTGTGTAAAGCCATACCGTCAACAGCAGTATCCTCAAAGACAGTGAGTGGCTCCGGAGCCCTTAACTCAACGATAAGCCATGAAAACAGGTCAGTCACTATTTAACAAATTTGCTCCAAAGGGTTGTTCATTGTGTAACGTTATGGGAGCAGGGACGCCATTTATAGCTGCCAACATAAGGACACTTCATGTTTCCTCGCTAGCCCGCCAGCTAGCTATCGTAGCTACCAAGACTCAAGTTAACGTAATGACAAATTAGCTTCGGCTAGTGTGACATTGGTTTAGCGCTCGCTGATGTTTAAAATAACTTTGCTCCGGAATAAAAGCTTTCAGACTGCTTAAAGTTTCCATATAACACTGTTACCTAAACGCTTCCACATTCGCCATTTTCTCGTCGCTGTTAGTCCTCAACGGTTCGCGCTCCTTCAACGAGAGCCCACCCGTTCGCTGTGATTGGTTACATCCTGTAACAACAACAACCTAATTGGCCAAGAATAAGGCGTAAGCTAGCCGGCGATTCGCCAGAACTCTCTTGTTAGCTTTTCATTGGGCTAATGCACCATTAATCAAACTGGACTGAATTGTACCACGTGACACAAGAACAGGCAGGAACACTTGATTGGCAGGTAGCACTTGTATTTAACTTTTAAAAGCTACTCGTTGGTAATACGTTATGTATATCTTGACGTATCGGGTAACATCAACTTGAAAATCAAAGACATACGTCGACCTGTTAGTCTTTGAGTTAGCAGCAGTGTCATTTTGTTAAACTTAACCCAGCTGCTCTATATAGCTAACATTAGCCACTGCAAAGCATTGTGTTAAACTTCTGAGATCCAGACACACGAGCCAGACACCACTGCTCCCTTTCTGTACGACAAATTGCCCCGGGGATAATAAAGATCCTTACTTTACAACTTTTGCATAAGTACGTAAATTAATTTTCACTTTCAAATGGTTTAAGTAAATATTTGCCCCAGCCACAACAAGTGAACTTAAGTAAAAAAGCCACATGGATACATTATAAAAATATGTTAATATAATAAGATAAGGGTTGATTTGATTAAATATTTTCTTGAAATTATTTTGAAAAGTTTGAACTTCCACATTGGACACTGGGGGATACAATGCACACTGCTGTACCACAGATATTTTAGGACTGGGAAAATCAAGGCAAACTAATCTTGAGGTGAGACATCAGAGGGCACTATTCTTTGGCATTTATGCATATGGCATTTGACATGTTTGAAATGTTGAACATATTTGGTATTTCAACTAAAGCCTTTGTATACCCAGCCTGCTGTGTGCGTGTTTAAAAGAATGATACCAAATAAAAATGGGCAAAGGACAGATTTTTTTTATTGTGTTTGTCCACTGATGACTATCTACTATCCAAATAAAGCAGTGAGAATGAGAGCTTGGCATCCTCAACCATTCTCTCTCTCACTACCTAAAGTGGAAAAACTGTCAGTCAGAGCAGTATTTGGCTTTGATCTGGAGGTCTGGGTCTTCTCACTAGTAATTCCATGTTCCCTCAAGTTTTAAGCAAAATAGGATGCAATGAGTGTGGCCTACAGTTGGTTTTCCATTTGTATAAAATCAATAATAAACCTTCCAAGATTAAATAAAGTTTCAACTTTATTCAGCAACATTTATCTTATGAGTTTTTTAATAAAAATCACAACATAACATGTATTACTATTTTTTTTTTTTCTTAAAACCTAGAAACAGCTATGACCAAAATCCTCGAATCAGGCAAGATCATCTTTAAGTACACAGACCGACAGAGACCCAGTATATCTCAGATAATTAGTCAGAGTACGTGGTTGGACTAAGTGTATCATCGTTCTGCTTCTCCCTAGGGCTTGAGGGAAAACCAGAAAAAGAAAGATTTAAGGAAATAGAACACTGTTGGAGGAGGTATGTGGGTCACCTTCTGTTTTGCATCCGAAATTACCTCTTTTCTGCAGCACCAGGGGGAGATGAAGAGCTTGGAAATGCTTTGAAATAGAGAGAGGGGAGAGATGAAAGAAGCCCGAATGTTCCATACTCTACTTTCTGTGTTCCACCAGACACCCCCTAAGTCATGAGACCAGGATGTAGGTCATGGACAATTGAGGGAGCATGCCGCTGCAACATACACACTTGCATACACATATGGATGCACAACTACCGTGTGCATGTTGACACACACGTAAAAGTGTACATTCATGCACTCCACTGTTGGTTATCTCTGGTTATGGGTCAAATGTCATGTGTAACATTGCTGGAGTAAGCAGTCATTGTAAATATTCCCTTGGGAGTGAAACACATTTTATGGTCTCACTCACAGGGTTATCATATAGTTACTACAGTACAGTGGTCCAGAGTGAAATGTCTCCACAACTATTGGATGGACTGCATAAAAAGGTTGTACTTTCTTGCTCCCCAGAGGGTGAATCCTGATTAACTTGGCAAAGTCGGACGACCAAGTTGTGCGTAGGAATACAGAAGTTCTATGGAAAAGGAAATGGCTGTCGGATGGCAACGTAAAGAGCTAAAAATATTCAAAATATAGAGTACACTTGAACTTTTTCAGTGGGCCTTCTGCTAGGTGGTTAAAATAAGTTTTGCTTCTGACCCTTTCCACAGAAGTATACACTGCTTCTGTGCCGGTACAACTCTGCTTCTCCAAATTGGGGAAGCACCAACCGCATCTACTTCAGGTCTGACGGTAGTGACTATGGATAAGTACCTCATACAGCCCCACTTCAAATATTCCAAACTATCCTTTTAATTGACACCAACCAGGCATGTGGTCATCATACATCCATTGCTATAAATGTCAATAGATTCATTAAAATGCAATTAGGGTGAGTGTGTGGATGTGAGTTCTCGGACAGAAACAGCAACAAACATAACAACTGAAAAAACAGGCTGCTCACTATAGTGTTCTACAGGCTGTGGGTGGAATCACTGAGCAGATGCTTTCTTCTCGGCAGTGAGGACACTTGTTCCAAAGCAAATATTGTACCAGATATTATTCATGGTGACCTGTGGATGAGTGCATCATTAAAGCCTTGCCAAGATGTAAATGAAGTCTTCTTTACGTCACTGAAGTGGTACAGACTTCATTCAGTGCCATCTTGATAACCTTTTTCTAATCCTACTGACCCAAAAATAAATCCTTCTGTCCCTACAGACCTGTCTACTGGCTTGAGTTTGTATTGTAAACAAGGAAGAGAACTGGCTTGTTTTGGTACATTTTGTAATAATGTGGCACTTAGAGTACTTACCAAATAAATTAAATCTGGTGTACTTACTTAAGAATGATGAGAAAATAAAAAAATATGTTGAACACGTAATTAAAAAAAGAATATAAAAGGTATATTTTACTATACAAAAGCCCTGTGCCAGATACACAGTCGTGGCAAACTAGAGAAGCATTACAAAATAAAATAAGTTCATTAAAAGAGTTAAAATAAATTGCTTTTGAGAGACCAGAATATTCTTTTCACATAAAGCAAGCAACAATTACAGTGTTTGTTTTATGCTTATATGTTTTTTTTCTTAAATGCATCAGCTGTCTCTATCTTGAAGCCCAGTTTATCTTAGTGGTCTGTGATTCATAATAAAAGCCAATACTACACTCACTGTTTTAGGCTTAAAGAAAGTGTGGGACGTTAACCCATCTTGGAGAGTGATGATATTGTTTATATAATGTCTGTTGTTATGTTAACAAAGCTGTAAGTTCCTCTTTCACAAACAGTTTAACTGCCTGACTCATTCTCTAGTACTGAGCGATGACTTATAGTTTTCATGAAGCTGAGCTGTTCTTACTGTAATCACACTGGATCATTTAATATAAAATTATTTTCCTGTTGACTAGCACAGAGTGGTTATACTGAGGTTTGTGTTATTTACTTTTTATTTTAACTACTGCTGATCCCGTGTAGAAGATCATTACAGTAGTCATTACAGTAGTACACTTGTGAGCAGTTGTGATTCCTTTAAAACATCTTGGCATTGCACCTACAATAAGGAAAAAAACATTGGCACTTTTACAAGATTATGTACTTTCAGTTTCAGATGACCCTTAGTCATTTTGATGCTTTGTGGTTGTTTGCTGGCCAAATATTGTGTCTGTACAGTTTGTTCCATGTGCTACAGGTTCTATTTAACAGATGATTGCCCTTTTATGCTATTTTATCTGCTGCCAGCTTGTTCACAAAGACATTATGCACGTGACAGAGTTGCATGACCCCTCTTGGAACACTTCTATACTGGTTTCCTGTTGATTATAAAATTTAACAGACTGCTTTTAGGCCTTTGCTAGGTCTGGTTCCTACCTCAGATCTTGCCAGGAGTGAAGGTTTAACCTTTAAGGAATTGGAGTGCAATCTCCGTACTCTAAGAAAAAAAGAAATGTGATGAAGCCTTTGGTGTCTAGGCACTGGGCTTTAAATTCACAACTTTTCATTTTGAGGTAAATTTACAGTTAATCTTCACAATTGTAAAAATCAGTCATTCTGTGTGCAAATGTGGAGTATAATCACTCTTTATACCATGTATTTGTTTCTGTTATGCAGTTAGAATCAGACAGAGAAACTAATTAGGAAGGGAGTATCCTCATAAATAAGATTTGGTGGGGGAGAAATAATGTTAGATTAATTTGTGATGCTCTTGCACACACCCTAATCTCCTGTGCAACATAAAAACTACACAGCAAATTGAGAAGAGTTAAATTCTTGGTGTTAGTGAAATTTGAGTCACAGCAGAGTAAATTATACTCTGGCTAGATTCAAATCCATTATATTTGACTCTCAGTTGATAAGTAGTTGGTGTCAAAACTGAGTGTAAAAACCAAGTGTCACTAAATCAAAGTGTAATTGTATAAATATTAACTCTGAACTTCTTACTCGTAACTCCTGGCTTTTACACTTGAAGTGTTCATGTCAGCCCGCCCCCACTGCGTACACACACCTATAGGCTGAAGCAAGGAGAGTCTTCATGAAAGCACTCCACTGACTGCAGCGAAACGGGACCTGCTTTTGACCTGGGTCTAAACTTTAACACTGTTTGATAAGTAAATGAAGTCGTATATGTTAATGTTATATTTTACATTGATATTGCTCTACTGGCCCCAATGGGAGCCATCACCACCATGACTTAAACTTATGTCGCCATACTGTGACTAGCCACCCCAACACCTGTCAAACAAGCAAGCGATTAGCATGCATACCTAATCTGCTCATTCTGTTACATTTTTAATGTAATGCAATAAATTTTTTTGAGGTGCAGGTGCTAAGATAAATGTTTTAAAACACCAAACATGACCACCTTTATTTGACAAACTTTATTTTCCAAGATTCTTTTTTAGGAATATAGAGCTGTTGAGCTGTATTTACAACTTTAAAATGTTATGGAGAGATGACACAGAGGTATGGAGACCTTTCATGTGCTATCATCTAGTCTTTGTCCATCCCCCCTGTTGGTTGGGAGACAGGAAGTGGCTGTTGTTAATAGAAGGCCAACAAAATATACAAATATGAGAAGTGTGTGCACACATTAATATGTATGTTAGTTGAAAGGAAGGATGTAATATTCTGTATTTTTCTTATTGTCAACAAATACCATGAAAAGACCTAAACCAACAATGAACTGATTCAAACAACTATCACCTACATAGTCTGATATAGTGTATTCCTCAGTGCCATAGACTTTCATTGCTGGTACAAAAACTATTAAAAACTAAACTACATTTACTTAATCAGAGTCTATTTTTAGTCAAGTCACATGCAACCCATGCAGGTTCTCAATTAAAGCCCCTGCAGCATTGTCTCCATCTGCAACACGCTGCTGACTCGTACTCAGATAGAAGTCATGCATCACGTTTCACTTGACACCAAGTGGATTAGGAAAGTAGGGTTATTAGGAACAGCAGGGATGGCTGTATCGTCTCTCTGTGAGACTCCGGAGGGCACTTCTCTCTGCAGGCTGGTAGTTGTTGTGGCTGAGTTTGCTGATGAAAACCTGACATTACTGAAAGTGCGTCACCAGCAAAGCAAGCACGCAGTAGACGCAGTTTAAGTATTTAATGTTTACATATGGGTCAGACATCAGTTTATCTTAACAATAACATTGGAGATGGACAGCCAGGAAAGGCTAAATATCACTTCCCACTGTCTTGTAACTTCTTCCTTTATGTATTCCTGATTTTGTCATAAACCTTTCTGAAGGGATTTTATGTCTTGACCTATGATGTCTCTGCCGTACTTCAACCTTTCAGGGTATGTGTTTTCAGATCCATTGTCTTGGGGCGGAGACTTATTGAGCTTTGCACCTCTTGTCATTGTTTACTTAAAAATCAGGTTGGATTGTTGTAGTAGCCAGCTCAATTGTCAAAAACATAATTAAATTTCATTCACGACTAATAGATTTTTTTAACAGCGCTTCCTATAAAGAAATTAAAATAGAAAATGACTCAAAATACTTGAAAATATTTATTAAAGTACATATAACAAATATTGTAATATATATGTATAAAGTGAAATATACAGTATAAATGTTATGATTTTTTGAAGTCAAATTGACTTTAAAAGTCAGAAAGGGGAATAAAATATCACATCTACAACTCCACTTGGTTATGACCAAAATAAAAGAATAAATAAATACATTTAAAAAGCCTTTTTTTGCTCAGGAATTCACCGTGAAGCTGGAAAACAAGAGCTTGAACTCCTGACAAAGCTTTGTAATGATACTCTACTGCTTCAGTGACAGCCAGGTCACTTTCAATGCTCAGTACATTGCTTAGTCAAAGTATGTACAGCATGGTAAGTCACAATACGAACATTTTCATGGTGACTGGTCAAGTAGAAAAATCTAGATTGAAACAAAAATACTTATACAACTTTAAAATGGAAAAATATCAACCCTCTTTGCTCACTCATTTTTTCCCCTCAAAGAAATCTACAGTAGAAAAGGAATATGAAGAGTGGTGTGTTCAACACTGTGTCATCTGCTACTTTTATACTCATCATTACCTAAACAGCAGTATAACCAGCCTGTGGCTTCTTTGCAGATATGCGTCAAGTGCATCTCCGAGCTATATACTGTATGTTGATATGTTAGTATATATTAAATGCAGACTTTTGTATGGCAGCAGTAGCTTACACACACAGGCCAGTTTGATTCAGTTCAGTTGGACTCCATTCGAAGCGGCGTCAAGGCGAAGCGGGGAACATGGGTGCCAGGAGATGGGCATGTCCCACTCCTCACTGGGTTGAGTCGGAGTCACTGGAGTCCAGGCTGGCCTGTGTTTGTGTGGGGGTGCAGCTGTGATGGGCAGCCGGTGGACAATGGAGGGTCTGTGTGCTCCGCCGCAGATTCTCCAGGGACTGCAGGAAGGAACGACGTGCCCTCTCCTCCTCCAGGGGTGAGGAACCCTCTTCTTCTACCTCTGCGATCTCAGCAAAAGTGACAGGCTGTGTTTTGAAGCGAGCCTCGCGAGATCGGCGGGTGCGGCTCTTGCCTCTTGCTGGGCCCTTGGGGACAGGCAGCTGTTGGGGAAACTCCTCCATGGCTGAGGCCATAAGGTGAGCTGGCAGGACATGGAAGCCAGAGGCCTCCATAACCATCTGACGCACAGCAGCCATTGGTAAAACAGAAGCCCAAATGGGAACTAAATTAAATCTAGTTTAAATCAAATGTAACACCAAGTGTTAACACAGCTGGAAGAACACAGCTGCTCGTCTCAAACTTGTCTTCTCTTGCTCTTTCTGGTACCTTGTCCTATTCGAAGTGGAGTCTGTCTCAGGAGCAACAAAGCAAGAGTTCTTCCAAAGTCAAGCCAAACAAACACTCCTCAAACCTCCGAATCCAGGCTCATTGACGATTACCACTACCTTTAAGCTGCTCTGGTCAGCCTCTGCTCTGGTCAGCCTCTGCTAATGCTTCTGTTTCAACTCTGCTGGTGCCTGATGTCTCTTTTCTCTCTGGCTGTTTCTCGTTTTTTCTGTGAGAATCTCAGTCAGCTGAGGCTAATGCCACAGACAGCTCCAGCACTCTCTTTTATAGCAGCTCACTACCCACTCAGTCTCTCTCTCTTTCCCCTCTCCCCATGTTTGCCAGGTCCCTCCCACTTCATCTCTCTCCGTCATGGTTCCGGCCTTCAGAGCAGTCAGTCAGTCAGTCACCCCACCAAAATAAACATATGAGGAGAGAATATCTGTGTGTTGTGTGGGCTTGGATGTAAGGCCTTTGATGGATTTGAGAGAGGGTAGATAGATTTAGAGACAGTGGGAGAGAAAGACAGTTGAGACAGAAATGGAGATGTAAAATGGAGTGACACAGAGTAAGATGGGCAGAACAGAGACAACAAAGAAGAGAATTAGAGCAGGGAGAAAAGTGGACCAAACCAAAGTCAAGGCAGAGAAACACAAACATTTTTATTACAAAATGCAGGACAGGGTCCTTTGGACAGACCAGGGTTAGAAAGAAAGAAATAGCTATCTTTGTCGTGCTTATAATATGAGACAATTACAGAGGTGTTGATTTAACTCCTCATGTATGTTCTTTGTGGTGTTTTTTTTTCACATTGCATGTCCATTTTACTGTCTGACTTATGTATTACCACATAAATGATTCAATGATTAAGGAACAGATTGCCTGAAGATTGAGGATTTGAGTGAGAAACAGCATCCAGCCAAATGAAGGTAAATCTCTATCAATTAAAGAGTTTAAAAAGTAAAGCATTTCAATATGCAACCATGGGTGTAGTTACCTTTATGTGGAGCACTATACTGTATATCCACTGTTTACAATTAATTTCCTTTTCTTCATTTTTGCACCATTACTGACATATTGGAGCCAGAAACCACTATTTTTATTTGCAGGCCATAGTCACTGTTGCAGTCCAAAATTAACAAGCTGTTTTTAATACAGTGTTACTGCTGTATATATGTAAACATGACTGCGTAAGGGATAAACAATGTCAGGGAGTTGTGTTGGTACAACCACCTCATCTCTTACAATGTGGATGTGGCAGACACACATGCATATTTGCACACATAGACCAGTCATAAGCTGAATGTTCAATGACAAGTAGACAAATCCACCTGGACTGGATCGCTTTGGACTGTGGGACAAAAGAAACTGGAGCGCTCTGAGGAAACCCAGACACTGTATATACAGAAAGAACATGCAACAAAAGGTGAAAGGGCTTTAAGGCAGTAGTGCTGACATCAGTTAACATCAATTAATCAATGTCACTTTAATTAGTATAAATAATGCACACAAAGACTATCACCAAGACTTTATCAGCTTTTGCCAATGTGAGCTACTAGGTCAGCTGTAGCAGAAAATTGAGATTTCTTTATGACACAAAACAAAAAGAGGATATTGTTCTTCGAGCATAATCGAATCTAAAGCCTTTAAGAGGCTTCAGAGCTGGTGTTACACAGCATTCCCATGAGACATTTGGCATCCATCACATTCACAGACAACCACTACCTAGGTTGCAATGTTGTGGGAGTATCTCAGTGTTTGTGTACCAAATTAAGTCTATTAATAAATTATGTTTACTAGCATTTTTCTGATGGGCTGGGTTATTATATTTTCTAACACTAAAGTCCAAATGACTACAAGGAAAATAAATTAGTGACAAGTTTTTCACAATAACTTGAGCAATGCCGTGGAGGGAGTGGCAATGTTTGTTGGTTCAAATGAAATCTATCGGGATTGTAAAGGTGATAAATCATCGTCAGTATGGCCTATTTGTTTGTGGTACTCACAATTACTTTTAAAATTATAAATTGATGTTAAATCATAGCATCTTAATTAATTCAATCAAATGTTACACAAGCTAAATTTGGGCCAGTTTTTTATAGTTAAATCTATTCTTAATCAAGCTAGTCACAGGAAACCATTTTATGAAGAGCAACAAATGTGAACTAAAAATGGTGCTCCCTCAGAGGCCACTGCACATCTGTCTGAGTCACAAGTTTAAACACACATACACACACACACACACACACACAGTCTGCAGGTGAGCTGAGAGTCCTGTCCTAGAATCAGCCCTACATACACAACTCCCCCAAAACATATTTTTCATGTGCAGTGAGTGCATAGGCAGTTTGTGTGCAGGTAGGTAGGTAGGTAAAGAGAATTTCAACAAAAATAACA
Organism: Micropterus dolomieu; assembly: GCF_021292245.1. Classification (NCBI taxonomy): domain Eukaryota; kingdom Metazoa; phylum Chordata; class Actinopteri; order Centrarchiformes; family Centrarchidae; genus Micropterus; species Micropterus dolomieu. Next base: position 8,076,675 of record NC_060171.1, read on the forward strand.
CAAATGCTTATGAAATAAATTGCCTTCCCCAGCTGTAATAAAGTACAGTGTACAATGTAAAACAGATATTTGTTGCACACTGTCAGTTTATTTCAACACAGCATCAATGTGTTGAGAGCAAATATAGGGAGGTTACTAAATGAATGTGTCGGGTCCTGATTTAAACCTCCATTATCTGAAAAATATAAGAGTAAAACCAGATATTTAAGATTATTTACATTACTATTTTTTTTTTTACCTTAAAAGTAGCATTTTGAAGGCAATATTCATGAAAGTTGATATATATATATATAGGTCATAGACAGTCACACAGGATGCTCACTCTTATATGTAGTCACAGTCACAGCAGACAAGGAAACAGATACCCAAACGTCAGAGACTCACCAGAACTCACAGCATCATCCAAGTCATCTTAAGGATGAATTAAATGTCCCATCACATGGCAGTTGCTTCAATGCATTTAGGGTTGTGGTCCTGGTCAAGACAATCTCCTGAACTCCAAACTGAATGTCAGAATGGGAAAGAAAGGTGATTTAAGCAATTTTGAGCGTGGCATGGTTGTTGGTGCCAGACGGGCCGGTCTGAGTATTTCACAGTCTGCTCAGTTACTGGGATTTTCACGCACAACCATTTCTAGGGTTTACAAAGAATGGTGTGAAAAGGGAAAAACATCCAGTATGTGGCAGTCCTGTGGGCGAAAATGCCTCGTTGATGCTAGAGGTCAGAGGAGAATGGGCCGACTGATTCAAGGTGATAGAAGAGCAACTTTGACTGAAATAACCACTTGTTACAACCGAGGTATGCAGCAAAGCATTTGTGAAGCCACAACACGCACAACCTTGAGGCGGATGGGCTACAACAGCAGAAGACCCCACCGGGTACCACTCATCTCCACTACAAATAGGAAAAAGAGGCTACAATTTGCAAGAGCTCACCAAAATTGGACAGTTGAAGACTGGAAAAGTGTTGCCTGGTCTGATGAGTCTCGATTTCTGTTGAGACATTCAGATGGTAGAGTCAGAATTTGGCGTAAACAGAATGAGAACATGGATCCATCATGCCTTACCACTGTGCAGGCTGGTGGTGGTGGTGGTGTAATGGTGTGGGGGATGTTTTCTTGGCACACTTTAGGCCCCTTAGTGCCAATTGGGCATCGTTTAAATGCCACGGCCTACCTGAGCATTGTTTCTGACCATGTCCATCCCTTTATGGCCACCATGTACCCATCCTCTGATGGCTACTTCCAGCAGCATAATGCACCATGTCACAAAGCTCGAATCATTTCAAATTGGTTTCTTGAACATGACAATGAGTTCACTGTACTAAAATGGCCCCCACAGTCACCAGATCTCAACCCAATAGAGCATCTTTAGGATGTGGAGGAACGGGAGCTTCGTGCCCTGGATGTGCATCCCACAAATCTCCATCAACTGCAAGATGCTATCCTATCAATATGGGCCAACATTTCTAAAGAATGCTTTCAGCACCTTGTTGAATCAATGCCACGTAGAATTAAGGCAGTTCTGAAGGCGCACACAGTATTAGTATGGTGTTCCTAATAATCCTTTAGGTGAGTGTATGTTTATGTGTACCTGTATATCATATCCACCTTCAACATGTACATAATGAGAATAATAGTTTACTCTTGCATCCTTTGCACTCTGATCACTGCACCATTTGTCAATATGTCTATATTGTTTTGTTCATAGTGTGTATATTAGTCTATACTGTAGTTTGTGTGTGATTATATTTTGTTATTTTATTATTGTGTTATGGTATTTTTGTATGAGTAAGCACATCATGAGCAATGTACAATCCTGAGTCAAATTCCTCGTATGTGTACACATACCTGGCAATAAAGCTGATTCTGATTACTAAATTTATCAGTGTCACTGGTGATGGCGGCATCTCAGGGTCGGTGTATATTGGCTGGGTCGGTTACATTCACACTGCAGCTGACAGCATCCCAAAGTTGATTTCTTCTTTCACATGTGACACAGTTGGGAATTTTTATAGATCTGTGCAGTCACATTTTCTCAATTCTAATCTGGATTTTGATATAAAAACACTTCCTGAACCATTGTGACACACTTGTGTTTTCAATGTGAACGCTGGAGGCAGAAATTTTTACTGCTGCCATCAAAATATGCAACTCATGAGACAATTGTTACAACAAAACACATGTGGTGTCTTTCATTAGATTTCACTGCTTTTTATACATCTACATCACATCAGATCAAAAACCACTACACTTTGGACTGGTCAGATCTGGACTAGATTACCAAGCATCCTCCAAAGATTCTTTAAAACAGTCTCTGGACAGAGGTAACAACTATTGACGCCACATACAGTAATGTCACGGGCAACATCAAAGACTGAGGACAGAGTGATAGGATAGTTCACTGTCAAACAAGTCTGACAAAATAACTTTTGTTACTTACAGTGTATGAGCCATAGTTCAGTGATATGGTTGGGGATAAAAAAAATGTTGTTACAGGCCCCGACCAATGCAGCCTCTTGCATTTTTTTTTCATTTAATGCTGTTTATGTTCCGAATGCCTGGTGACTTGATTTTAGTGTTTGTAAGTTAATATTGGGAACTGAGAAATGTCATGTCCCACAACAGACCTATAGTGTGAACATTGCCAAAGCAAATGTCCAGCTCAGTCAACAAATTCAATGTAGAAAATGGACAGTGTTTTATTAGAAGTTGGTGAATGCGTTTACAGTATTACTTAAAAGTTACAACTGAGGTGGATGTAATCATCTGTATATCAGGGCAAAAAGTATTGTGTTTATCTCATTATGCATACTATATGCAGCTTTATTAAATGGACTTTTCAAATGCACATACAATACACATTCCATGAAAGCATGGTGGTAGATAAGTCAGTGACACACACCAACAAATCGTATCATAATCCATTGTTGCAGTCAACTTCACAGTGGGTAAGGCAATATGTACAAAAACACCAGAAACTCATGGACTGTCATCCATAGCTACTATTCTTAAGTTGTAGTATCACGAACAGTAGCATGTAAATCACTGTGTGACAACTTTCTTGCATTTCAAGGCTTCACCTCATGGGCTTTCCTGAGTTTTCAGAAGTGACGTTATGGCATAACCGTTTCGTCATGCATTCCTTGGACAACACCTCAGGAGGGTTGGACAGAGATGAGGTCCTGTTTCTTGTCTCACACACAAGCACGCACACAACCATTCAGCAGGGTTTTAAGCTATGGATGTGAACTTGTAAATATCCCCTTGCTCTATTTTGAGCAGATCTAAGGTCACCGATGATCAAGCCAGCAGCTGCCAGTCAAGTGACATCCTATGATATTTTTGACTCCTTTTTAACCGTATACGTGTGTGTGTGTGTGTGTGCGTGGCTGGCATGGGGGTGTTCATGCATGTGCATGCTTGATTTTTAATTTCATATCACCTATCTCATTAAGCGTATGTGTTTTGTGATACATTTTCAGGGAATGAGAAGTTCATTGAGCAGGAACTTAGTAGGCCAAGAGCTTTGTGTGTCCTTGGGGATGCCTTGTTTTCCTTAAAAAAGACCCTGCCAAAGCTGCATGTGTTGTACACAAGGACAGCATTTGGCAAAAACAATGCCCAGAAAAACATTTGCACTGCATCTGTCAGTCATGTTTAAAAAGTTTCATTTAAAATGGAGGTGAAAGTAAAACAACCGTCCTAAAAATATCACAGTGCACATTGGAACATTAGCCAATTGTTCACTTTTTTTTACTTGTTTTGAAAAGTAAAGCAGTTATGTGTCAGTTATTATTCAATTATTGAGAATTTTTCAAATTATTCTGTTGACGTAGCTTTGTGTTTGCACAAAATTTAGGAAATCCTGGTTAAAATCCTGATGTGTGTTGCTGCCTGTCACAGTTTCTTTTTTGATGCTACCTTATGTGCCGCCAAAGTCAGAAATGTTAAATCCGGGCACCGGATAGGCTACAAGGATAGGCTCCTTGCGGCAGCGGCCAGGGTTCGATTCCAGCCCGTGGCTCCGCATTCCATCCCCTCTCTCTCTCCTACATTTCCTTTCTTTCTCTTCAGTTGTCCTATCAAAATAAAGCTAAGATAAATCCTACACATGGCGGCTTTGAAAAAAGTAAAAAAGAATTCTAAGGTAAAAATGCTACAAAACTCTAGTGTTCATTCATAGTCTAAAATTCTTATTGGATGGAAATCACGTTATTTGGCACTTTACACTTGTTGGAGTTGATCAGTGCATCACTACTACCTGCCATCCTTCCTATGTCCAAATGCGAGGTTGGAGGGTGCGATGTGGTGGGAATTGAAAGAAACATCATCTGAATAAACTAATGTACTCAAAAGAAGAATAATTTCTTAGTTTATCTTGGATTCTTTGTTTCTAGCCCATAAAAGGTAGGTATTTACTAGGTTTCACATATACAGCTCTTAGTGCTAACTAAAACCATGATAATACCATACTACAGCTATGACTTATCCACTTTTAAAAAAACAACAACAACAAAAAAAACCAAAACAAAAAAACCCAAAACAAACACACTGACCGTCCTTGGTGCTGTATTGCTCAACCCCATCCTGTATCCTGTATCCAACAGCTGATGGCATTTCGAGGACAATACTTCCAGCAGGGAGCATGGGCAGAGGCAGCTGAGAAATAATCCCCTCCAATACTCTGATTATTTTCACCACCCTCATCTCACCCTAAACACACACACCTATTAAAGATGGTTTGAAATTGACAGTCAAAGTGTAATATATATATGGCTTAACTGGGGAACTTGGTACATTTCTTTGTTTTTGTTTATTATTTGTTATTATAATAAATTTGTTATTATAACAAATAATACACAGGCAAAAAATACACTGACAAGTTGCAGTGCTGGGCAGTGATGAACTTATTAGAGAATTATTGCCCAGCTCTGCAGCTTGTCAATGTATCTTTTGCCTTGTTTTGCTTATTGTTTTGTTTTTACTGCACATTTACTGTTTGGTTCAGTCTCACTGCTCTGATAAACCAACTGTGCAACCTGCCAAGACCTAAACCAAATACGTTTAACTTAGCTAGCATAGGAAGCTCAATGAAAAATGTATGCTAATGAGAACCACAAAAACTGTGCCACTTTGTCACTGATACAAGTTAAATTGTTTTAGCTGAGTACCCTTTTAAAACACACACTAATTAGAGCACACAAATGCATACACAGTCAGAGACTACAACACACTGCTCTTCTCACGCCGACTAATGGATTCTCATACACACAATTTCATGTTTTAGCCTTACAATATGGTTTAAATTAATAGGGTTTAAAAGTTGAACTCCATTAGGTGCACATGTTTAGTTCTAGACAATAAAAACAAGCAATAATTAACATTATCTTGAGCAAATATGGGCCAGCACAAATCATGGAGAACTGTAGTCAGACTTGTTTAAAGACAGTGTCAGCTACTATCAATGCCATGTGCAGACAGATAAACAACAGCCTTCTTCAACAGCTACACGCTCTTTTCGTCATTGCATTTCTGACATATCTGTGAAACACTCAAAAATTACAGGGAAAATATCTCCCACTGGAGGCAGAACTTTATTTGGGAATTTTGAAAATGGCTTTGTGTGGATATGTGGAGTTTATAGGAATGATGTGAAAGTCTGATACCCCTCTTCCTGTTTCTCGATCATTCTTAAAAATGAACAGATGTGTACCCCTTGAAAATATAAATGTAATAAATGATACTCATATAATATGTATTACTATACTGCCTTGGCAGCTGTATCAGAATTACATTAACATGTTGCTGATGTTGGTGGTAGAAATGGAATCACCCCTGTCTAAATAATGTAGATCTATTTGCAGTGTCTTTTCTTTGAGTTTAAAACTCATTGTGTGAATGTGAGTGGTGTGTTTTTAGAGTTTTTGGTTATCTTTGGGCAGGCGGATTACACTGGGGAAGGTCTGAAGCTTTGTCTGTTTATTGTTTTGGTTTATTTTGTTAAAAATTGAATGCTTGAATATTTAAAAAAGAATATATGCAACACATTTACACTAATTCATATATAGTATGTATATATTGACATAAAAAGTAAGCACGTCCAAAAAAAATTTCTTTCAGCTTCTTCTTCCACTCAAAGTAAACAAGAAAAAGAACGAGAGAGGTGAAGAAAATCCATTATCCAGGTCCACGTGCTCAAAAGGTGATGTAAACGCCACAGGCCACATTCCCGCACCTGCAAATCACCGCGTGCCCGCTGAGGTGGGACGCCACTGTTACGATAGCAACCCAAATGTCAGGGGACTGCAGAGAGGAGTGGGAGCAAAGTTGGGAAGTCACATAACAGCTCAGGTACTGTATGTCTTCTCTACCTCATAAAGTACTATGAGTGTGCACATTTAAAATACTATAAGACAAGTAATTAGGAGAAGTTATGTACTAGAAGAATTTCTTGGTGGACAACAACTTGGTGCAGTGTCTTTGCGCAGCTGTCACAGTAAGGTTGACAGATTTGATACCATTGTACCTGTACAGAGACCAAAACCAAAATATGTGCTCACCAACTGTATTGGGCAATCCTGATCTTGTAACTTTATAAGTTACAGCAGTGCAGTTTCTAATAGTTTAAGTTTTTTTTGTTGATTTGACTGAATGTTTTTTTGAGGCTGATTCACTGTTATTGCATTAAGTTATATTATAAGTTATATCTAATGCTTTTTTGTATTGTAAAATATATTGACAAAAACACAATATTTTATGCTTAATAAGGTTTTATTTGTTGCAGCGCCATTAGTTGAGTTGCTTTACATTAATTAAGTATTGTGGCACCGGTAACGTTATTAAATTAACACTATAGTATAAGCAGTATAATGTGCCTGTCAACGGCTAATTACCGTTAGCCGGCTAACTTGGTTAGCATTAACTTACTAAAAACCAAACTTACTCACACATTTCAGTACAGTAGTCATAGTTACAGTAGTTTACATTTATGCAGCAATGTTCAGTGCAGTTAACATTATACTGATGACACTCGATGGTGTAGTTTTATAAAGAGACAGCTTTTGTTATGTTTGAAAATACATGAGACAGCAGCGGAAGCAATGCTAGTGTAAATCAATAAACACATCATTCTCAAGGGGTCGGCCTTGTTCCCCTACCCTCCCTCTCTTGAGACTGAGTCAGTAAGACACCATCGGCACAACAAGGTTATTTATAGACTGAGACTTGGAGACTGGGAAGTATTCCCATCCAGGAACACTGTGTCTGTTTATGCTGCACGGTCATGTCCATCCAGAGATGCATGACGTTTTTAGTCTCGCAGATAATAGTCACTTTTTCTTCATAAATTTTAACTCATGAAGAATCTAGATGTGTCAGATCTTATTTACTACACATATGTATGTCAATGCAAGACCTGAAGACTTAAAGCTTTTTGGCTGGCACTGTATTAGTTGCAGTTTGAGGTTGCACAATCCATCTTACTTCATAACAATAAAAAGACAGAGGGTAATAACATAAGATCAGGATTCAGGTCAAAACAGCATTGTCAGAGGCACACAGGTGGTGAAGAGGTAAAATTTCCATCTACCACCACAATGACAAAGGGTTTGATTCCTGGTAGCGGTTAATCCATCTTTGCCATGTATTCCAACAAAATATATTTGCCTTGTTTGGAGGTGGGAAGTCGGGTTAGAGTTCCTGTCCATGTCTCTGCAATACCAATATAACTGTTCGTAAGAAAAACACATCTTAAAGGATGAATATGAGTGTACATGTCTTCATAAGACCTGATCTGTTGAAGAGACAGTGCTGTTTTTGTGACCCTCTGGGTCCAGATTGTCTCTTGTAATGCTCACCCCATTTATAGTAGTCATAGCGCAATTAAAATGTATTCCCCCTGAATCTATTTGAGAAGTGTTACCACATTGGTGGTGCGTTACAATCACTTATGTCCTCAAGATGCCACTAATGATGTGTCTGTTAACATGAGATCAGTGACAGCTGCTAAAACTCACACAGGAAAGACGTGACTTCTCAGGGCAGGGGGCGGATATCGAAAACAGTGGGAGAGATGCATTGAGACCAGCTGAGGTCATGTTTTCCGTTAGCCCAAAAGTAGAATAAGGCATTAAAATGAAAATATGAATGATTGACACGTGGAATGCTGCTGCCTTTAACCAAAAGGAGGAAATGGCTTTTACTGTTGAAGATTGTTGTAAAGCTGGTTAGTTTTGTTTCCATACATCATCTACCTCCATCCAGCCCCCCTGTACTGCCCCCACTTGTCATCCCAATGTTGTCACACTAATCACATATGGAAATGCATGCACACACAAATATTTGTGCACTATATGTCACGGTTTGGTGTGGGTGAGGCAGGTTGGAGGACCCAAACGCAGGACGCAAGGCAGGAAGAGGTACAGTACAAAGGGGTTTTAATGAGCGAACCAAAAGCGAGCACACTTACAGGTGAGTGGCTGAATACAGAGTCCAAAAACTAAGGTAGTCCAAACAGAGATCCAAAGGGAGCAGTGTAACGCGACCGGGAGACACGGGAGACCTCACAGCAACTCCGGGAGACAGCATACAATGACCTGACAAAGACAAGATAGAAACACCAGGCATATATATACACACACAGGGACTAACGAGCAGGGCGGGAGCAACACAGGTGAAGGACATGAGACTAACGAGGCAGGCAGAGAGAGAGACAGCGAGCAGAGGGAAAAAGAGAGACTGACATGCAGGCAGAGTGACAACCGGGGGAACAGACGGAACACAAAACAGACCAGCGTGAACACTTAACATGAACTAAGGTACAGGACTGGGAACAAGGACAAAGAACTAAAACGCAGGAACAAGAGTTAAGGCAGTGATTAAGAAACAATATAACAACTAGACTACCAAACCAAAGCAATATCAAATCAACACAGGACTACGAGCTAGAACACCAGACAAGACAAGGAAATGAGAAGAACAGGTAAACAGAAGGACACCAGAAATAAATGGCAAAAACTCAAACTCACAGGGAAAAACTACAACTCATGACACTATATTGATAAAAAGACAATCAGAAGATATATATTTTCCAATTATAGTTGATTTAGCTCATCGTCTTTACATGGTAGACAAAAGCTATAATGTAAATACAAACAAATATTATTTTGTCTGACAGTCCATTAAAACATGCATATTTCCAAAAGACATAGAACAAAGGTATGGAGAGGTGAAGTTGAAGAGGCTAATAGGTGAAGGAAGGGGAAGGAGAGGAACGGGGAGAGGAGGCACAGTAAAGAAGAGTGAACTGAAGTCATGAAGCCCGGGGGAGGGAAGCGGAGTGGTGCTGGGAGGGTAAAGTGAATCGGTCAGCTCGTTCCCAGCTTCCCAGCAAATCACGGCATGACTTCAGCCTGCACTTACGACTATATTAAACACACACACACACACACACACACACACACACACACACACACACACACACACACACACAGACCAAACTTTATTCATACAGTATACAGCTGGGTGTGTAAATTTGAAGATATGTATAAGTAAAATATCTCACTAAATCACTTCAATAAATGGAAGAGGCAGATCAGTTTAGGTTTCCCAATAAACAGCATTAGTGACAGAGTCTCCAGCCTAAATGGACACTCTGCTAATGTTGTTGATAATATGTACATTACAGTACAACACACCTGCAGCTTTCCCACAATACAAACACACATGATGGTGAGGTCAAGACTGGCACTCACAGCATAGTTATGAACATTTTCCTGTAACTGCCAGTTGTTTCTCCTACTGAACAGTGATTTGTAGCATCACCCATCTTTCCAGCAAAACAAACTAAGACAAACTATGACAATGTGTAGCAAATTCAGTAATTGTGTGGTGACCTTTGATATATGTAGTTTCTGCTCTTTTAATGCAGTAGTTTCCCATCACTGTCCACTGTTACAGGCATCCTGGACAACAAGTCAAAATTCACAACTCCCAACATGATGCATTTTTGACATCAAAGATCACTGGAGATCGAGAAATGCATGCTGAATGGCAACAATGATTTTATCATTGTACTTCATTGTCTACAGCTACACAAGCAGCTCAGTGAGGCTGTAGTTGAGCTAAATGCACAATACACCATGCTCACAATAACAATGTCAACATGCTAATGTTAAGCAGGTAATATTTAGTATGCTCACCGTCTTGGTTTACGTATTTAGTCATAATTTTACACAGCCATAATAATAATCACCAGAACAAGATTTTAGGCTGCAAACTCCCCACACTGGACTCCATAGACACAAACTGTACCATATCACAAGCAATCAAGATCATGATGACCCTCTCTACCCATCTCACCATGTTTTCAGCATCTCCCCTCTGGCAGAAAGTACAGGTCACTAGGAGGCAGGACAGAACGCCTTAACAAGAGTTTCTCCCCCAAAGTTGTAAAGTTGACAAATACACAAAAGTCAGTCTAACTGTATGATATGCGAAGTTGTGTACTGTATGTTTTTACTTTTTCTCATGCACTGAGATAAAAAAAAAACTGAGATAAAAAAACAAAGAAAACTCAGGAGATCGTCATCAATCCGGGAATCGTGAATGGTTGTAAAAAACTTCATGGAAAGTAATATTTGTTTAAATATTTCAGTCTGGACCGAAGTGGTGGACCAGCAGACGGACAAACATTGCCATCCCTAGAGCGACGCTAGTGTGGCTAAAATCTCAAGTCAAGTTAAATGTTTTATTCACTGGTAAAAAATTTACTTTGATACTATCAAAAAGTGATCATATAGAGCTTTTAAGTGCCAGTTGAAAAAAAAACAAATAACTTGCTTCAACATCTTTTACCAGTTTAACAAGTTCAGACACTGATTAATCTACAGCATATTCAACATTGTGCCGTATCAAAAATAGGCTTGCACTGAAAGTTTCATTATGCAAGTCAGTTTGTTACTTAATACTAACATTATGTAACACTGTTGCCTCTGTACTTAATATACATGGATATATATTCTCCACTGGATTAATTATAAATATATTGTGGATCAGGACTTCATAACACCATGCAACCTAATCTAAAGCTCTGTAATCAAACACGTTCCAGTAGTTTACGGCTCACTGTCTGCTAATGTGAGACTGCAGAGACTGGTGGCAGGAAATCAGGTGGCCACAGTAACCGCCATGAATGGGGAACATTGTTGGACTGAGGCCTAATTGTGTGTGATCCATACAGTGGCTCTAATGGCTAAAGAGAGGGCTAAAAGGGGTTAGCAGCAACCACAGTTCTGATGCTGCTCCCGTAAACCCAAATGTCTCCTGCTCTGCACAACAGGTGTCGGGATCTGGAACAGGCAAACAGTGGCTAACACAGGAATGCCGGGCAGCTTGTAAGTTAGCTATCATGTCTCATTCTGAGTTCCTTTCCAGGCAGAGTGGAAAATGTCAACAATAACAAGAGCTGGGGAAAGAGATGCAGATTTAGGAAGACAATGTCTAATTCTGAATGTGCAGTGGGAAATAAGATGAATAAGCTACAGCGTACAGCTCTATATGTTTATTTGAGATTTTTCACTAACAACAGCTGCCTGCTTGATGAGACCCGAGCCTGAAGACGTTAAAACAACACTGCAAGGTTGATAATTATCCGTGGGTTCATTTTAATGACACCTTATATATTACACATAATATTTCATGCTTTGTTGAACATTTTAATTAGTGCAGCATTAAACATTTTGCCATAAACAGTACAGTGCAATAGCAAAATTGTGAAAAATTACTGTGCATTGAGGATATACCGAATTAAGGCTTAAATGTATTAAACTGTAATAAGTAAGCAGGTGCAATATTTGGTACATGACATTTACAATATACAAACACACTAGCCCAAATATTTTGAACATAAGGCAAAAACTAAATCAGATGTTCAGCCCAGACCTGTTTCATGTTCAACAGTGTGATGTTGTCTTCCAGTACAAAATGTCCCAGTCTGTGCCCCTGGAGGCCCAACATCAAGGAGCCAGTAAAAGTTGGGCACAGCATGCGACGCATTTCTCACCTGCACTGCACCAACAAAAGGCCTAGGACCTATTACACAACCTTCTGCACTCACTGTGGGTATTCCTCATTAACTCACCCCCTTCACACACACACACACACACACACACACACGTACTCGCAAAGGGTGTCTGCTGAACTTATTACACAGTATGAGTCCATAAATCCCCTTGTATATACTGAAATATATCCTGCAGTCTATTTTTCTGTCACATGTTACCAACGCTGTTTGCTCAGTAATAGTGAAGGAGTATGAGGAGTAAAGAAAAGAGCTTTCAGGTTTATGATTCTTGTTGTTAGGCATTTGCCAGTAAGAAGTTTGGGAAAATAATTAAAATTAAAATTATTGCTAGCATGTAAGACTGCACATCAGCAGACCAAAGTAAGGCAAGAGTCAGATGGGTAGGCAAAGAAGTTGTCATGGTTACAGTGACTGCAGTACTGATGGAAATACATGGAAAATTGAGTTAAGCAAAGGTTACAGCAAGTTTACAGTGTCCTGTCAGTCTCAACTGGTGTTAAGTTTAAACAGCACACCTTCATAGAGTATTATAACACTAAATTTGTAAATCATACTGTATGTGCTGTCACTTTATTATACTATCAACTGATCCTGGTCCCAGTCCACAGTGTTCATTGCAACAGTAATAATTTGTCTTTTTCTATAGATACTGCCCTGCAGACCAAAAAAAAAAAGAACAGTAGTAGTATTTGTTAGCTACAGGTTTACAGTATTAATCAGTGTTAGGGCAAATGTACGTCCTCCCTACCACTCATTCACATCACCTACTCTGTCACTCTCCATCGTCTCTGCTGCATCTGCTGAAGCATCGCTAAGCTAAGATAGCAGATCAAAACAATACAGCTCTCAACCACTGTGTTGCCCATCATTGAAAGTGGAGACTGAATTCACCGTCACAGCTTTCCATGTTGGCCGGTAAAAAAAGACGCTTTGAGTCATTCAAGTGCATGGTGTAGTTTTATAAAGAGAGACAGCTTTTGTCATGTTTGAACCATTCTGCAAAACACAGTTTTGCAGAATGGTTAGACTGACTCCTGTGACGCCCTAACACCAATGTAATTTCCAGAAAAACACCATCTTATGATCGGGCAGCTACGGTACATAAAACTCATTCTGGGCACTAAACTGTAGTGATCCAAGAGGCTTCATCAGTTCAGCTGACTGTTTGGGGAGTGATACACTATTCTGTGTGTGGCAAACTGATTATATCATCATGGAACGATCTTCAGTCTTTAATCCATTTGACTTCTTTCTGGCTCTTGGAAAGCTTTTTGCAACAGTGCTGGGTGTTAAAACTCCCATGTACTCCACCTTTATTGGAATTGTAGGACAGCTTGTTCCAGCCAGCTCTTATCTTCTGAGGGATAGTAATATTTATCTGTAACATGAAGCTTCAATATCTCCCAGCGGGTGAGTCAGGCTCAAGATCGTTTTGCCATGAAGAACCCTCAGACTGGAGCAATCCATTCGCCACATGCAACTATTAATAAACTATTGGTATGAGTGCACTTGCAGTAGCAAGCTGATGTTACATGGCCAGCTACATAATGTCTAAATATAAATAAGATATAACATATCAACAGGAATCACTCTTGGAGTGAGTCCAGTGTCTGGACACTTGACTGAATGTGTGATCCTCCGTTTACGCAACAAAATTGCTCAATGCAATCAATCAAAACATGTGAAATTATTATTATCTATATTGATCCTGGGTATTTCAGTCATGTCTACTGGGACTTGTCACTGAAAGCTGGGTACTTTCTCACACTGCTTAATAGCTTTACTGAATTTCTGCCAGTGGTACAAATATCCCATGACTGTTTTGACATCATGGGTTGGCTTTTAAGAGAGTCTGTATGCGTGTGCTGTGGAGTTTAAATTTGTGTATGTGAATGAGTGTCAACACTTTTGTTATTTTGTGACTAAACTATACAAAAATGAACCCTGTAGATGGCATGATAGGAAGCATTTGCACAGTGACATATTTTTTGTGATGATGGCTCTATCCTACTGGTGATGCTGTGCTAGGTCTGCATTGCAGCTATCCACACTTTTTATCCATTTTAGGATTTCTTTTGCCTTCAGTTTGGTCTTTAGCAAATAAAATCAGTTGGATTAAGGTGGTGACTGATTTGGCCAATTAATAACATAAAAAACTCCTCCTTGGTCGCCTTGTGTGTAGGGACTATTCACAAAAAGGATAATAGACAGAAGGATATAAAACAACCTTAAAGCTAAGAGTCAGCAATTTAACCTTACACTCAATTTAAATCCAATGTGCTGGATAGAACCAAAGTGATTTTAAAAAAAAACAACGTAACTGTCCTCATACTTTCTGACTGCACTGTAGCACATGATAAAAAAAAAAAAAACACAATATGCAATGATTAAGAACTGTTTCCATTAAACAACCTTATCACATCTTATGGGTATGATTGCAACAAAGGTTGCATAATCTTTCTTGTCTCTGAGATCCTGAAGAGAACATTTCATTGTTCCCTATTTTTGCACAGCACATGCACAGAATGCAGTATATTTCCATAAGACACTTCCAATCACAACATGGTATTTTGTTTAGTTTGCCTCCCCTATTTAAAATGTTCAACGCCACCCCTCAAACAGTGCTGCCAAAAATCTATATTTTGCATTCCATCAAATAAGGTTAAATGTGTTTAACTGACAAAAATCTGTGTTTTTGGAACATAGGACACAATAAAAGAGACATCGGGGAAACTTGTTTTATTTCAGAACCACAGAAATCAAAAACACCTCTGTACCTCTCTAGTGTACAAAGTAAAGACAATATCCCATCATGTGGGTAGTAAAAGTAGTATGTATCCCCCTTAAGACCTTCATCAATTCATGATATTTTAGATGTCAATGTCATGTTGGAATACAACCGAAAGTTGTTTTCCCATAGAAAGTTGCTCTGATAATCTGCCAGAATGTCAATAATGCGAGTACTGTTGTCCCATGTGTTACACAAAATCAACATGGAACTGGGAGGAATTGAGACCTTAATTATACAGAAATTGCAATATCATAATTTGCAACTACACACTTTAGGTTTAAATTGTGTTAGTGATTTTGCCAAGAACATGTACCAACTGTTTAGTGCTTCCTTCCTGTACGTTTAGTTTATCATGTTTATTTCTGTGGGATTCTTCTGGACCTTAAGTCGTTAATGTGTCGCTTTAGCAACTTAAGCCCTGTGAATTTGTTTTTGTTTGATGTCTCTGTAGTATATGCATGGCCTTCTTAATTTAATTTGCATTGTGTGAAGTCCTTTGTAAATTTAGAAACACCCACTGTTAGATTGGAAAAAAATGGAAGTTAGCTAAAATTTCAACAGAAAATAGATAAATCCAGCAATGTACCGGATGCTAAAGGGGACAGTTCTAGAAACAATGAAATAATGTTCTCCACTGATTCATTTGGCAAAGAAAAGTTTTAATGAAAATGTTAGAACTAGACTTCATATTGAAACAGCAGCAAGCTCTGTCACTGACATCAATGAACAATATGCAGGACTCATTGGTATCTTTATTGCTTCAAATATAAAAAAATTCTTCACAACTGATCAACAACAAATTTTAGTGTCACAGATCAATCAATCAAAAAAAACCTTAGCTGTTGCTTGTATAGTACTGTACTGTTTCCATCTTCAAGTATTCATTTCATACACAGTATATGTCATTTGTTGACAAAAAACTTAAACTATGCATCAGATGAAAGATTCTGGTCTGAGAAATGTTGTTCAATAGGACAATTAACTAATTCTAAAATTAGTTACTAAAGCAACTATGTTCTCTCCAAAAAGCTCCCCAAGATTAACAAGGCAGGAAATCATTTACATTTTAGGGCATTTCACCAAAAGTCACATCAACAGTGTCTTGTTGTGCAGTGAGCACTTGGGACACGGCCTTTCATAAAGACACCTTTCATCACATGTCATTTCGGTCAAAATTCAAGTTTGGAACACTAAACAAAGATTTTATCAGATTACGGTCTGAAAGTAACATAAACAACAACTCTGTCTGTGCTGAATAAATAAAGTCAAAGTACAATGCAGAGCTAACATTTTATCACGTCTTAAAGCCTTCATTATCACCCATTCTCCTGCTTTGCTTATCTGACAACTCTGATAATCACCACTGGTCAAGACTGCTGTGTTATTATGGTTTGTTTATGCAACAGGTGAATTCAGACAGAGCTGCAAATCTCCCTGTTTCACTGGGAGGAAGCTGTTATTCATACTGTGGCCTGTAACTCAGTGATGTGTTTGCAAGACTGAAGACTTTCAAACAGCTCAAATTGCTTGCAAACTCACTGAGAAGTACGATGACACTGACACAGAGCCTAGCATTTAGGCAAAATCTTTTCATCATCAAGTCTTGTTTACACTCTCACAGTTTCCTCAGCCCTAAGTAGCAGCCTCTGAGGGGTGTTCATGGTTGCTTGGTTGTGAATCGCAGCTTGGTCCCCGCCCTGTGGCCCTCCGGCTCTGCGTAGATAGTTCTGAAGGTCAAGTTGATGCGTGGGCCTCGGTCATGGTACTCTTTAGCCACCTGATGCTGGTGGACACAGAGAGACAGATAAAAGATGTATTTTACATTTACACATCAAATAGTTACATCTTTTATACAGAGAGATTGCTATGAAGTTAAGAGGTAGTGGATTAAGGGCTCAGAGCTAGTTCTCATGGGAAAGTGGATATTAATGACACAGTAGATGCTTTTGGGGATCCAACCTGTGACTGGCTGAAGAATGACATTTCCGGCCAATAGCTTTTCTTACCAAACACATGAAGCTGACATTAACAAGTGCAGCAATATATCAGTGAAAATGACTGATCTTGGTTTTTGGTTGGTTCTATAGCCTTTAAATTTATTTATGCAGTGATTTTTTATGTGACACAGGTACAGGCTGTCCTTATTCAAGCTTGAGATCTGATATTGTCTTCACACTGTAATGAAAACATGTATCACAACTTTTCCATTTAAGAAAAAAATGTAACAGAGATTTCAATATAGATTTTAGTAGTAAAGTAAAAGTGAAGTTTAAAAAAATAAATAAATAAATAAAACGTAAGCTGTTGTTACTGACAAAAAACACAGACTCATACAGGCATGCAGCTTGCATTAGAAAAAAAACTAATATGAGAACACAAGAAAAGAAGATCAATTCTGTGTTTCCTAAACACAAGAATATTTTTCTTTTTGCAGCTGACCTCTGCACTTAATTCGCAAGTCAACGACAAACACCATTTTCTTACCATCTGACATATGGGGTAAAAGTCAAATGTATTCACCTTTGCAAATATTATGTTATACGTTTTCTGGAATAGCACAGACACAAAGTTCTTTCTCCATCGACTTCAACTTATTTATGTCTAGACCTTTTGCACATGAGAGTAATTGCCTTGTTTTCCACACAAACCCCCACACACACTCTCCTCCCTCACCTACATCTCAAAAGGAGGTGAAAGGTTTGCTTATTCACAACAGCGTCAAAAGAAAGAGTCTGGAACAGGCACAAATAACCCTGTATTCTTTTTCAAACAAATGAAGTACTTTAGCAAGACTGACAGGTTTAGTTAAATATTTAGCACTCACTTCCAAACATCTCTAACTGAGCCAGGAGATTTTATTAGGCAGACTAGGGCTGCAGAGACAGAGAGAGAATTAATGGGTGGTGTGATCTTTAAATGAGAGATGAAACTTTGTTGAGATTCTCAGGGAGGTGTCGCCATAAAACACCTGTGACCTTCTCCTTTTTTTTTTCTTTTAAGCTCAAACCTCTTTCGCCGTCTCTGTAGTTCTCCCTCCCTTTATCTCTGTCCCCTTTCTTTCTCTCTCTCTCTCTCTCCCCGTTTCATTTTCACTTACTTATTAATGTGACAAGCTACATTGTTTTAACACAAGGCCTTGCTAAAACAACGTATAAAATACAAAAAGTCAAAACTATCACTACCTTTCTAGCAGTATTGCCAAAAATATCTATATTTTTGACTCACCATATGACAGACAGTAAACACACACACACACACACACACACACACACACACACTCTAATAGTAAGAAACCTTCTCACCACCAAAAGTGAAGGATGACTGTACTGGAGAGGTGTTTCTATTTATTTGTCGTCCCCATTTGCACACATGAGAATATTAGAAACACTTCTCAATGTCCTGCAGTCCAGCACAACACCATCATTTACTATGGCATTTCAGGCATCATAAAAGTAGACTTAATGGCAAAACATTTGCATAGGACTGCATTAGATTGTACATGTGTGGCTAATAAAGTGAGTTTGGGCTTTTAGGGATGGGCAGAGGGTGCCGCTGGATTTATAACACAAGACAAAAGAGTGTCATTGCGAAACAGCATGCAGCACAATGATCTTTTTTTCCACCAAATTAACTTGTTTTTATAATCGCCAAAATCGGAATCGTGATTAAAATTTGATTAATTGCACAGCCCTAATATCAGTGACACTATGGTTTCATCATTTAATGTCTGACACTTTTCAAATTTTTGTCACATTGTTATTAAATTTTATTGTGCACCAAAAACCTTCCTATATTTGTAGGCAAGAAGAATAAGAATAACAAATCCAAATTCAATAACTGATATTAAGGTGAGAATTATTTAGCCTTGTCTTTCACATTTGTATTAAAGTCTCACATACTCATATCATTCATATTTTCTACCTTTCATATATTTCTATGTATATATTTCAATTATTATTTGTCATTTAGAATACTTAATTTTAGACTGTGTTAGTAATCAGATTTTTTAATAATAATTACTGAATTTAATTACTTAAGGGCTCCATTCTTAGATTCATTCATATTTCACCGGATGTGAAAATAACAATTTTTCCACTCCTCCCAATGGCAATTTTTAAATTGGTACAGGAGTTTTGCTAAAATTAATAATAACTGTAATCTACATTTTGCTATATCACTGCTTTTACCTTTCTACACCAAAGTGTCTGTGGGTGTCCTGTACCCCTCTCACCACCATCCCCTCACCCTCATTTGCTTCCACACAATGGAACATGTATATGTACTCACATTGTTGTTTTTCTGCTTGATTTTTTTTGTTTTAATTTTACATTAGTGCTCATAGTGTTCCTCTCCTGCACAACAGTTTTGCATCCTTGTTTCTTTTTTTCTCCTCAAAGTTTAGAAAAGGTCAAAATAAATAGTATGTCCTATCTTGCACAGACTTAAGCTTTTATCTACTCTTCCAAAGGCTAAAAATATTTTATCATCATGAAATTCAAACTATAACATATTCTCACTGTCAAGTGTGAACAATTGTTTTCACCAGAAACAAGCTGCACACTCACACCCTCCATTACACACACGTAGAGTTCATCTAATTTCATGCACTCATATAAACCTGGGCGCTGTCTCTGATTGTAAAACAAATGACTCATTATGCTGAAGCTCTGCTGTTCTCTCCGGGCCACTCCATCCATCCTCACTGTCTGTTGGTCAGAGGAGGAACCTAGGTGAATTGAACACAGGTCTATCCTCTCACATTTGTTTAGTCAGAAACATATATACGCCCACACGAGAGGTGGGTACAGTAGTCAAAAACTGTACTCATGTACAATTACTGTTAAGTAGAAGTAAAAGTAGTCATCAAAATAAATACTACTAGAGTATAAATGTTTTTTTTAATTATATTATTTGCCTGTTTCTCCTATATTATATCATGATTTGGCAAATAAAAAACATCCAATAAAAGTTAAAATCAAGGACAACTGGATTTTAACCTTCCTTGAATAATATCTTTATTCAAGAGCGTGAACTTTCAATTTGAGAGCAGGACTTTTTGATTTCACGTTAAGATGTTGTAATTATTTCCCTCAAAACCTTGCCCTTGCACTCAAACAGCCCTTGCTTGCACTTAAATTTGCTCTGCTTCTGCTCAAACGGTGTGCTTGCACTCAGATATATCGTTGCTTGCACAGATTTCCTGCGCTCTAGCTTCAGCCCTTCTCCTCACGCTCAGGTTGTTTCTGTGCACTTGTTTATCACCAAAGTCAAGGACCTTCACTAAGTGCTTTATTTTAATGGTGCTATTACTTCCACAAACCCTGTGATGCACATGTGATTTTGTTTGGTACACACAGAAGAAGTCCAAAGAAGTTAGTAGTAGTGGTAACATAAAACACAAGAAACAAGACATACAGTACTGCTCAAGCCGTTTGATGACAGGAACCTCTGGGAAGTTTAGTGTGAAAACAGTAAGGACTTAGCAACAAAGATGTTTCCAAAAGAAAAAAGAAAAAGCAACTAAAAAACAAACAAGTATCTTACAACACTTGAGCAGTCTTTAATTTCCACCTGATTCTAAACCGTCCCTGTGTCCAGTGGCTGATGCTTTTAAGAATAGCCATATTGCCTTGCCTGCTCGGGCCCTTGCATTTGATTGTTGGAGCGGAACCCTACCTGCCAGTCGTCTTGTGTGGCTCCTGTCATCAGCAGAAGTGTCCCGTGATTCAGAGGAACCCGAATCCGCTCTACGTAAGTGTAGTCACCATTCTCCTCCTAACACAGAAACAGAAAAGCACAATGTATAACTGTCCAATAACACACACACACAATTGGTACAATGTACTGTCACACGACTAAACACACATTTATGAACAAAGGAGAACAAAAAGCCAAATTTAAAGCACTTTCTGTTACCTGCAAATCACGACGAAATGCTAATACAACTGATCATGTCTGATGAAACGTGCCTCCTAAGAAGGGAATACTTTAACACTTGAAACAGAGAACTGTTAAACACAGGCCTCTAAATACTCTAAACACAATACCTGACTTAAGCCTTCCCTTTGTTTCCAGTTTTTCACTACCTCGCCTTCGCTGCACACCACTACCCTCAGTTGTTTATTTGCACAACAGTTCTCCTTTTTTAAGTAATGTGTGGTAGAAGCAGGGGCTAGCCTCCCTGACTATGAGCCAAGTCTTAGTGCCTAACCAACTCATGAGAAACAGCAAAACGTCAGATAAAGTGTCTGTAGGTTTTAGAAGGCCAAATCAAATACTTTGTAGATCACTTTTAATGAATACTATGAGCTGGATTTGAGGCCAATATGAGGAATAATGAAACAACTTTTTCTTAACTATGAAGAATAAGAGCAGTAAAACAAAAGTACGCCAAGACATTCAGTGTTCATACTTAATAAGTATGTAAACAACATATTTGTTATGCTATACCTACTTCTAACATAAGAGGGCATATTTTTGAGCAAGTTAAATCAATTTTCATTCTCTTTCATCATCTCACCGGTGGAGGTTGCTTGCGGAGGCTGAAAATTCTGGTGTCGCCCAGACTGAGGGAGGCGATGGTGGGCTTGTCACCCAAAGAGGCCTCATCATCACTGTGCCAGCCAATGCTGTCATGGCCGTCCCGATACAGGTTACACAGCAGCGAGTTAAAGCTGCATCCACTCACCTGCTCCACTGCCTTGCGAAGGGTTAACAGCAGTGGATGCCACTATAAAGAAAAAAGAAAGAGAGATCAGCAGATAATTAAGAGGCAAATGAAACAATGAAACAACAACACAAGTGAGAAAAATCAAAAAAGAGTTTGTCTAACCTGTGTGTTAGCAGGCATGGTGGAACGAGCATATGTATAGGGCAACTCTCCATACCAGCAAGTCAGTCTTGGCTCCTCGTACGCCTCACCTGGACAAACACACACAAACAAATACACCTTTACCTCAAAAGAACCAATTGATACCATGGTCAGGACATTTTGCAACCTCTGTCTATAACCAGATCTACTGTAATTGCATGTAGTTCTCAAAGTTTAAACCATATTTATTTGACTATTGTAGGTATGCCGAGCTCTGTAAAATATTTATTATTGGTGCAATACAAAACAATATATATTTTTCTTTTTCAATTCCATATTTTGGGGAATATAAACACGTTTTAAACCTCTTTCTGTTCAAAGAGGATCAATACATTAAATAGGCTAAAAAGCATTGTTTCACTGCCCTCTCAGGCTGTAATTATCAAACCTGTTTCACCTCTGACCACAACCAGCCTCACTGCTGCCTAAATCAAATATAATCAGGAAAAGTTTCCTGTCCTTTAATAATTAGATCAGGAAATGTCATAAGTAAAGGTCTGACCAAGCATTCAAAGCCTATTTTTCATACTCTATGCTACTTGTACATTTTGGTTCAAAAAGTATTGATGTTTCAATATCCAGCCTTGATGATATCTGAAAATGAATGTGGTGAAAATTGGGATTTATACCTTTTTCCTTATGGAGAGCAGCGGCTGTGAGCAGTTTTCATGAAAGAAAATAAAACTTGCATAGCCATCTCTATATTGCACCAGTAATTGGGTCACAGCAATTTTACCTTTAAAAGAGAATGGATCCCAGTCTGTTTTCATAGCTGCCTTTTTTTTGCTGTCACAGCTTTGTTCTGAATGTATTCTTTTCCAGTTTTAACAATGTAAGGGACGGTAAACATCTAAATCCAATTTCTCTGTTTGTGTTCCTCTGTTGGTGTTTCTCTGGGAACAACAAGATTTCTTCTAAGAACCAATTCTCTGCCATTAGTGTATTTTGGCCAGCCCTCTGGTACAAGAAGATGGCGAAAACAAAACTAACAGTTCAAACAGCCATCGCTTTTTATAGAGCTGAATTATTCAGGCACGCTGGAAATAATACTTATAAATAAGTGTGGTCATTTATCAACTTTCAAAAGCCTTACTCTACCCATAAAAATATGCTATCTGAGGGAAAAGATTAACAAAACCTTAACCAATTCACAGGATCCAATTTAGAGCCCTGAGCAATGGTCGGAAAAACTGAGTCAAGAGGGGTTTTAAAACAAGACGGGATAAAAGACAGAGGACATAGAAGAAACGACTGGTGAAGGGTTAACATCCTTTTCCCACAACTTCCTCTTTAACCCAAACATCACATGGACTTTGTTGACAACATCTGAGGAGTGATGGATTGAGATTACACAATTTGCCATTAATGTTCTGTGTTTAGAAATCATCTAAGATGACAAGAGCCAGCTGAGAGAAAGGCCAATTCTGAGGCAAAGTCTTGCTGCAGCTCAACAACAGGCTCTCTGTATAAATTCTGTCTGGGTGCAATGTGTGAGTTATTCTTTTCTTTTAAAAAAAAAAAAAAAAAAAAAATTATATATATATAAGCAAATAATGCAGCATGCCTTGCAGGAAGATCAGTAAAATATTCTGTACTAACTTGAATGAAAAAAATCTGGCATGTGTACCAAACAATTACATATCACTATACAAATCCAGGTGCACATTTATTCTGTTGTTAATAACAAATTTAGAGGACTGTACTTTCTAATTTCTAAATGTACCATAAAAAATGTCTCCAACATGAGGAAACTAAAAAGTTCAACACTGCACTGTAATGAAACTAGAACAGACCAAGCAAACCAGCAGCAGTAGGACAACCCTGTTCACCCCCCAGTTTACATCACAGGCTCACATTTGATCTAATCCATACTATTTATTCTTAATCCTCTGGTACCCACCCTGTCTGTAGTTGGTCTTTTGGGACCAGGGAAGCTCTGCTAACAGCTTACTGAACATCCAGTCAGCCTCTTCTGGGGGAAGAAACCCAGGCAGCAGCTGCAGTCTGGACAGATGGAAAGACACCCCACCCCAAGTGAAGTGTAGTGAAAAGACTGGCAGTCACTCCATGAGGAAATTCGTGGTACTTCGCACTTGGTTTCAGAAGGTTACACAAATGGTCAGACACAGTTTCCGAAGCAAGCAGTTTTGAAGAAGAATACAGGCCCTATAGTCCCCATATGCTTAAATGATGCACAAGATCTAAGGTTAGTAGTGGGATGAACCTCAAAGGCTAGAAAAATAGCAATGTGCCTGAGATTAGATGTTGGTTCATTGCTCAGGGGCACTTTGCCACAGAAAGTGGCCACCAAAGATGTAAATCGGAACTGAAATAACAATCTTTTTTCCATTTCTCTTTCCATACTTCTTTCCAACACTCTTCTCTCATCAATCCACAGTCATGGTCACAGAATATTGTCTATAAGGTTCCTGACTCCAAGCCTTAGTTTCTTTGCTCTTGGCTGTCTGTAATTTTGGTTGCTCTAGGTATGTTAGTCTTGATGGAAGCATTAGCTCAAGGCTCAAGGCCTAGAAAGTACATTGAAATATTCTGGCTGTCCAGTATGTCAATGTTACTACATATTCAGTCTCTATTAAAAGCATGGCTCACTTCCATGTGTCCTTGTGGGTAAGGTAAGTGAGTTAGAGCTACATACATTATTGCTTGTGGGATGACTGCCATCTAGTGGACTTCAAACCCAATCACAGATCTTCACTAAATGCATTGAGGTTTCCAAAGAAAGCAGCAAGCAGTTCTGAAGAAGCATACTGGCCCTTTAGTGCCCATTGATGTTTAAATGATACACATTATCTAAGGTTAGTAGTGGGATGATGTTTTATTCTCCTCTTTTTTTAACTGATTTAACCCTTTTCCATTTACAGTTCCCTCTGACTGAGGATACCCTCTGAAAAACACTGCACTCACCTGGACACTCCTGATGGTCCATGGCTGATCTCATGATCCCCTGCCTGTCTGTCCAGAGAGAGAATAATGCAGGTTAGCCAACCTGTGCATAGTATACAATCAAATAATGAGCCAAAACATAAGATAAGAGAGAGACGCAAATTTAAAATAGACAAAACATGAAACAAACCCTTGAAATAGTCTATCCAGTGAAGATAGAAATGTGTAACTTACTCCATCACCATCTCTGGTGGAACATCTCTAATTGGCTGCAGTGAAGAAAGCACAGAGCAGAACAGGCTGTAAACGGCCACTTGAATTACCCCAAAATTCAAAGGTGACGTTTATGGTTTACCTTGGTGGGCTGGTGAAACTCAAATATCTTAGGTGTTTTCTGTGGCCCAAATCCCCAAGAAGCAGGGACTGGCTCCACTCCTTCGGGTTGTTGTGTCTTTGGGACGGCACCTGGAACATATCAGGCAGGTTAATAGAGCTAAAAAAATGTGTTAGTAATGTGTAAGTTTATGTGTTTCAGTCAGACACAAACAAAATGTTTACACATCAGCATCCAAGGCCTATAATTTCAGTGAGGAGCAGGCAGAGGAAGTCACATACTACTAATACAACAGTACGTTGACCCTTAAATTACCTGTTGGTCCCGAGTGCTTTGGCTGTTGTTTGGCCCAGGAGCCCTGGACTCTGGCACGCTGACGCTTATCTGACATCACATAACATCTGAGGGGTGAAAATGTAGGCAGCGATCCAGAGATTTTAATCCGCACTTTTAAGAATTTCATTTAATTTGTTAAAAATAAAAAACACAGAACCACAGAATGTGCAGCACATGGCTGTCTGCCCTGCACAGGCCAGCAGTAAGGTTATCAGTGACAAGGACTGCAGTGGCATCCAAAATGTGGAGAACTATGCAAATAATTGTTCTGTGTGAATGTGTGCTTAGTAGTTAACTGTTAATGCTTTAATTTTGTAGTCCTTTGTGATATTTATTCTTTGTTTTACAGTTATGTTATCCAGTATGTGCTTATTTATGTGTCTGTGGTTATTTTAATCTATGCTGTATTCCACTGCATGTGCTTTTATGTAGTTTGTCTGCTTTTGCTTGTTTTGTTTTTTTTTTTAACAAAAAAGTAAAACAGAACAGGCGATAAATCCCATAGACAAAACAATATAACGTTACAGAAATGGTAACATAACTATTTAAACAGTAAGGTAAATTACTGATAATTGTTTACCTTACGTTACATTTCAATACCACAGTGACAGAACATTTAACAAATTCTTCATGGACTTAATAATTGATTGATAATCGCTGAAGTTATCAATCAAATGGGTGTTTCAGCTAACGTTTTTTAGCTAAAATGGATAGCTAGCTAACGATAGGTCGCCCCTATGCCAAGATAGCTAACGTTAAACCTACTTCAGGTTACTTCAATAAACACACTCTAAAGGTCAGAATTTAAAACAAATAGCAGACTGACTAATGTTGAACCAAATATTTCAACGTTACCAGAACTTGCTGCGAAGACGTCTGACAGTCATGGCACGTGTGTTACAAAAAAATACGTCCTACCCAGAACTGAGATGTGAATATTGGTTCCGTCCCATTCTGTGATCTTCTTCGTCTAAATGGCGACTTGCTATATATATATATTTATATACAGTCTATGCTTGCAACCAGACCGAGCATTATCCCTGCCTACTGTATCCTTGTTAAATTTTCCTTAAATCCTTGTGCTTATTCCAGTTTGTTGAAAGTATGCGATGCTGTGTTTTAACACCATCTTTCCAGAGTTGTTTGCAAAAATTGTTTTAATTCCTTCATTCATTTCCTTAACACCAGTCTGACATTTGAGTAAGGTTTTTTTAGAGCATACAAACATGTTCCATTTCATTGCAGGCCTCACAAGTTCCAGTGGGATGTTTTACCAATAAGGTGCAGAGGTGCATTTAACTTTATGTGACCCAGTAATTCCACCCCCACTTTCTGCTGAATATGGTAAGAAAGCCTTTCTTTAGTATCTTTGTCCCATACACTCTGCCACTGCATCCTCATTTTGTTCCATATAAGCTTTTAATAACCAGATCCTTCTTTCAGTTTTATGGCAGTGCCACTGAACACTAAATTATTTTGATCATCCCAATATAATGGAATTGCTGCCCTAACCTGAATGCAAATACATTTTTTATTCTACTCTAAGCTTCCTGATGTCCATCTGATGTTTCCCACTCTAAAGGATATTTTTGGCCAGTGGTGGACAAAGTATTCTGATCCTTTACTTAAGTAAAGGTCCTACTACCACACTGTAAAAATAAAAGTAAAAGGTTCAGCATTGAAAATGTTACTTAATGTAAAAGTATGTATGTATATAATCAGGAAAATGTACTTCAAGTATTAAACGTGTACACACACACACACACCCCCACCCCCGGGACAAATGTCAGTGCATTTTACATGTAGAAATTCAAATTTTAATTTCCAAGCATACTAAAACACTCTTTACAGAGGAAAAGCATTCACAAGGCAGCTTAGTTGAGGAACAGGTCAGACCAAATCATATGGAGTATTCAATTGTGCACCAACTGTATTAAGAAGAACAGTTCTCTTGTTTTGCAGCAAACATTTGGTAGAATGTGAACTAGTCTGTAAGTAAATGTGAAACCACAGCTACAGTAATGATGTAAAATATTCTCAATCCCTTTGAAATCCTTTCAAAACACACCGGATGTACAAAATTAGGTTTCCTTCATCTGTGAAAGGTTTACATTTTGATTAAAATAGGTAGAAAATTAAGCAACCGTGTCATTCACATGGACATAGCACCAGTTGAATTACATCCTTCCATAACACAGTTTTAACCAGTCGATACCCGATCACTGAATCTGACCATTTCCAGCATTAATGTCAGTAGAAAGGCACTTTTGTTTAATGCAACAGTGAATGATAACTATGAAAACTCTTTGGTTTAGAACAAGTCATTTGTGCAAAAACAACCCACCACAAAAGTAACTTTTTAAATATACTGTAAACACACAATGTTATAGAAAAAAACAAAAAAAACAACAAAAAGAACCAATGCATGCTGATAATAGTTCCGTAAACAAACAGGAAATAGCCATCTTTAAATGGCTCAATGATTTGTAAACAGGTTGAAAGCTAGTCTAAAAGGTCTGAGTTTGGCTCGTGTGTTCATACGAATATAAAATAAATAATTATACATATATATAAAAAAAGATGCCCACCACCATTTTCCACTGCTTACAACAGCAGGGTAAACAAATCATTTTTGGTTGTATAATTCCACCATCAGTGTCAGTGACAAAAAGTATTAATGGTATTTGCCAAGAGCAGCAATTTTATTATTATCCCCCCGTCTTACTTGGCCATTTCTCTCGGGACAAATCACATTAGGGTATTTTAAACACAAAGTCATACACATACTTTGATGTGCATATTTACTGAAGGAACAAAAAAGTGAAACCTCAGGCAACTGTAGGATCAGTCACACAGATACAAAACACAATCTCTCTTTTCCTTTAATGCTTCACCGGGTCAGAACAGAGTTGCTGCCTGCATATTCGTCACCCGTCTTTCCTAGTCACTCTTGAAATTTGCTCCATTCTTCTGCTCCCGGAGCTTTCTCCTCTGCAGGTATCCGGTACGTTGCAGACGGTTCATTCTAGCTGCAAAGAAGATGACGATGTTGCTTGGCACCAGCTTAGTGGTGAACCAACCCTGTGAGGGGAAAAAAAAAAAAAAAGTGCCACATGAGTTTACAAGCCATTTAAAAACTTTTAAATGAAAATGCAAATATAAATGATTTGACTAAAAACCTTTTCCAAGACATCTTCAAAAAGACATACAGTACTCTATTTTTTCACAGCATTATCTAGAGTTTCCACAAATCATTTGAGTAAAACAAAATATAGCCTGGATCTATACTGGATGTGTGTTGCAACTAGGTTGAGTATTTTTGAGGTTTCCACGTCTTACCATGACAGCGTGGGGGAAATAGCCATTAGTCTGGCTCTGCAGACCCACAGTGTTGAGTTCAGCTGCCACATAGCGCTCTGGGGTTGGTTTGTCCAGGGTGGGTTTCCTGATACGAGTCATTTTAGTTGCCACGAAGAAGGGCAGCACGCTCTGCACAACGACAACGAGAAAACGTGAGATGAGCTAAAAACCCTTCCAGACCCAACCTCAATGTATAAACAATGTTTGACTAAAACAAATTTCTAGTTCTGCCTCAGGATAGCATAAAGATTATTTAAATGACAAACTTCCACAGATGAACTCCAGATTTGTAGCACAGATAATTTTATGTGTTAAGTATTTATATGGTGGCATGTCATGTGTCCTCCTGTGAGGCTGACCAATGGGACTCCAAGATGCACTTAAAATCTTTGCTGTAAACTGTTCTGATGACTGGGGTTATCGGGTAAAAACACAGGGTTTGTTGAGGTGAAACTGCTGTACACACTCCCACCATAAGGTGGTGGATGAGTGACTAAAACAGAGGGTGCTTCAAAAAACAACAAAAAACCCCAGAACAAACAAGGTTTAAGTGGAACATATTTTCAAAAACGCCTGTGCTGTAAAAATGCATATAACAAGCATAATTCATGAATGTGTAGTCATTTTATTTCCCTTCAGGCAGCACTGACTTAAGAAAAAAAAAAAAAGTTGTATTTCTTTTGAGTATAATCTGAATTTCTTATATCCTTTGTCACAGAGTCGATAACAAAATACATTTCTATAAAACTAGCAAATCATAATACAATTAATTGGTCATGTTCCCTACCCATTTTATTCTATTTTTGTTAGACATTCAAAAGCCACAATCCAAGTTTGGCCTACAGAACCCACCCTAATCTTGACAGTCCAAATGTTCTGTGGATCATGTCCGCTCATATGAAGCACGAGTTGTAAAGGTTGCTGTACACCAATGGACCTTTAAGACGTAGCTGTATATAATATTTTCAACTTGGATTGGAATAACTTCAGAGACATGCAGTAAACAAGTGGCACAATGACCAAGAAGACTGGGCTTACATTGGTATCATTTGTGCTACTGTCACTCAAAGTTAGGGCAGAAGGGATGGGAATGATGGGTATTTTCATGTGGGGTTTACTAGGTTTATCAGAGAAATAACTAGGATAATGATTGGGTAAGATTTGGATCAGATTCAGACTTAGACATCCCATCAATATTATTTCAATTTGAATGTGTGGACTTGGTTTAGCAGCACTAAATAACCTTATGTCAAGGTGAAGCCACATCTTCATGTTTTGTCAGTGAGTGGCTTTAGGGCACGCAGTTAAATTCATCTGCAAAAGTAACATCACTTAAGGGCAGGGCTGAAAAAAATAAAAATAAAAAAAAATTCTACAGTTCTCTCATCCTGGCATCTTTTTTGCTCATAAAAGCTCAGAAACCATAAGTGTCCTCACAACTGAGAACACATGCAACAACATCCTATGCAACATGGACGGAGAGGAATTAATCCCATCAAACAAGTCCAAAACTCACCTGAATGATGATGCCCTGACGCCTATACTCCTCCTGAAGGCCACGAGAGAAGAAATCCACGAAGGCCTGCACACAGAAAATATATGTATATCTCCATCTCTCTATCTATCTATATATAAATAATATACAAATAGAGATGTCATATACCTTTGTGGAAGAATAGACTGTAAGCAGAGGGACAGGGTACATGCCGCTGGCTGAGGAGATGTTGAGGATAACTCCTTTGGATCTGAGAAAAAACAAACAAAAAAAACAAGACACACCACACAACAAGGTAGATTTAGGACAAGAACTTTGGTTTGTTGTCCGTGATGCTTAAAGACACATTTAGGGTGGCAACGTTACAGAGGTTTCAAAGAATTAATGAAAATTGTATGACTCAAAACTATCATGTTTTTGATGATGTTGCATTGATCAAATTATACATCAGAGGCTTTATTGTTAATTTGGGATTTTCTAAAAATCAAGACATCCTGCTACAATCCTCAACACCACAATCTACATCACAGGGCTTTCCCCAAAATGTGAAGCACTGATCCCAGAACAGAGCAACAAATTTTTTTTATCCTTATTTTTTCTTCAAATCCACAAACTTTCAATGATTTACCAGGCCAGTGGGAACTCTGTCTCTATACACATTCAGCACACTGACAAATACACACAAAGTGTCGTTCCACACACACTCTAACACAGTGTGGTAGTGGCCGTGTGTGTTGCCATGGCAGCCTGTTGCTGCAGTGATGTAGTGGAGCAACGCTCCAGCCTCACACGGCACCAAATGTGCCTGCGCTGCTATTGGCCAGCAGGAGTCACATGGGAAAAGAGCAGCCAATCTGGTGGGAAGAGCACTTTGTGTGAATTGAAAGCTTGTCAGCATTGCGAACAAAGGAAGAGAGATGCAGTGATGGAAAGAGCTTGGTCAGGATTTCTTTTCCCCACTTCCTTATTAAAAAAAAAGAAAGCGAGAGTGTCCCCTTTATAAAGTGTCTCCCAAATACTGCTCTTGTAAAACAAAATTTTATTTGATTCCTTGTGCAGCTCTGTGCCACGCTCCCTCATTTGCAACACTGATATTTGACTGCAGTCATGTCACAAAACATGCAAGCCTATCATTTAACTCACCTCTTAACCATTCTGGGCAGCACCAGACGGGTCATCTAAAAGAAGAAAGAAACCACCACCACAAGATCAGTTAACGTTAATAATGACAAAACTCAGGAACAGGGGACTGTGAAAGAGTTTATATAAAAGAAAAAAAATAACACAGAGACAGAGAGACAGAGAACGTGGGTGGCAAGTACAGACAGCGTTGGTGTAGTCCACCGTTGCTTTGGGAACAACTGAGACACTGCAGGTACCATGGTAGAAACACCAGAAGAGGAGAAAGGAGGAGAAGAACAAAAGGGGGAAAGTGAGGAGGGGGAAGGGGTACCCCATGGATCAACTTTAAACAAACATTTGGGGTGATATATAAATATTTGGCATTTGGCTGAAGGTATTTAGAATATTTCCTTTCTGAAGAGCAAAAGTGTGCAGAGTTGGTCAAGACAGACAAACTTACCTGGCACACTGAGGTCATGTTAACGTTGATCATATTTGTGATGAACTGAAACATAGAAAGCACCAGTCAGCTAAACATTCACATATAAGATTATGTTTATACAGTAGAGAGCAGAGGAAGCAGATGATTGGTATACTAGATGCTACAGATTAACCATTACTAAACTGTACAGAATGAGACAAAAGAAGAATGGTAAATGAATTTGCTTTTTCCACAGGCTTAGACACTGCACTCTTAACGAGCAGCAGCGGAGAATTTGCATCTGCAAATAAAATATTAAATAAGAAAACTTACATTGTCCAGATCAGGAATATGGAGGTAGTACTCGGGGTAAGGGTAGGACACACCAACATTGTTGACTGTTGAAGACAAAAAAAAAAAAATAAATATAAATAAAAATTATTCTGCGGTTTTCACAAAATAACCTGGTGCTGGAAAAAAAACAACAAAAACACTAGCTTAAATGTCTACCATAAGGTGGCAGCAAAAGCAAACAAGACAAACCAGCATTTACTCACATAGCCACACCTTATAACCAGTGGAGCACAATTGGTATCATAAGGACAAGCAGTTCCTTAAATGTTCAACTAAAAAGTACAATGTGAACTCTCGAGTCTATAAATACACAGACATCTGAAATTTTAAACATATACCCTCTGTCGTGATATCGTTTTTGCTTTCTGATAAGTCTCTAAACCTTGAGCTCAAGACAGACTTTTAAAAGATAAGAAAAACAGTATTTATCCTTTGTGTTCTGGCAATATGTCTCCATCACTACTATGTCATGATAATTCAACCAGACCTTAAACATGACCCTTGTCAACAACGTGCACATTGTACTTTTACAGTCAGGCAAAGTTGGCAAAGTCAATTCAAGCATCTAAATTCATTTAGAAGTGCCAACAGTGAAACAAAGGCCAAACTGTCTGCACCTTCAACCCTATAAGTTGTGTCTGATCTTTAATATTAATGACTCTTTAAGCATCTCACCTCCTGCTGCATCTCGTGCTGCTTGAACACACAGCAACTGAATGTCAAATGTTTGTTAATTTTTGTATAGTTTGTCTTGCTCTGTCGCTTTGCCCTTTAGGATAGGTCTTGTTGTTTATGTAACACAACAGGTTCTTACATTAAAGTCAAATATGTCGACATGCAAATCGTGGCCAAGTCGTTACTGGACACAATGTGGGATGAATGAGCACACTGGCCTGAACAAAAATCGGCTCTTACCCAGAACACCAATCTCTAGACCCTTCAGCCCCGTCTCAATCTTGGAGTAGATGTCTGCCTTGCCAAAGTCAACTGCAATGGTCCTGGTCTCCACTTTAAACTGCTCCTCTGTAAGGGAGAAACAAGTGTCCATTAACAATGATATCTATGCAATGAGTGTTTGAACTGTGGACATAAAAGTTACATCATACAATTGTTGTGATAAGATCAAAGCTCAGAAGGAAGCATGTTTAAGATCATTCATTTTAGTGAGCAATCATGCCTTCACTACACACAGTGCCACAATTCAGCTAGCATTACATGGCTCAACAACACAGCAATCCCCAGTTTCAAAACCCTGGATCCATTCAAATGAAGGAGCATGAAACCATCTGTCAGACTTAACTGAAGAGGGCACTGCGTACCAACAAACCAGCTGAGCAATCATGTCCCCATCCCTCCTCCCTCCATTCCTTCGTCATGTTTGACGCGCCTGCTGCAATTAGAATTTATTGTCCAAAGACTCGTTTAGCTGATAGGTGGCAGAGGGAGTTATAAGAGGAAAATTCCTGGGATGCGCCTCAGTAAAGACCAGTAGCGTGTCAGTGTATATTCAGCGTTGAGACAAGAGAAGGGGAACCTGAGAGGGATGTGAGGTGGAGGTGAATAAAATACAGAAAAGAGGGGTTAAGGGTTGGAGCCTCCATGAAATCCATATTCTAGCTTGGATTATTTTTAATGATTCCAACCAACGCGAGTCCAAGTCAAATAAAACAATAAAAAGCAGCTTAGGACATGGTGGCAAAGAAGAAATATTAAGGATGAGGTTGCCAAATTGGACAAGTAATTTATAGTTGCCAGGTAGGTGCAATCAAGAGTCAAATGAGATGCTTGCAACAATGAAATTATAGGTGGGACATGCTGGGTTGCCCGGTTACATGGTAGGGAGGGCGGTTTTCTCAGAGTAATCGTGAGGGAGGAGTGCGAGAGTTTGGCACGCCGCACCCCACTCGTGACTACCCATCAGCCCCCTCTGTGGATTTGAAGCACGACAGGGGAAATTGCACTGTGGGAGACGTCAGAGACAGATGGAAAGAAAGCGAGTCGGGAAGGGGCACCATTTGAACAGGGGGGGCCACTCACCATTCAGTCTCTTGTTAAAATGTGGACAGAGGCCAGCGAAGAGGAGAGAGGGGGAAAAAAAACAACAACAAAAAAAAAAAGTTTCTTTCCGTTTCATATGGACACTCATTTTAATTTTGTTGTGTAGGATGTTTCTGTCTTGAATGAGGAAAGCCTGTTTGTTTCGAAAAAAATCTCAGTAACTGGTTGGTCCACAAGTTCATTCCGGCCAGATATTTGTTGTGTCTATCTTCATACTAACAGTGAGGACATAAACATAGCCTGCTTTGTTAGCTGCATGTTTCCAATTCTCCACCACTCAAACAGAATAAAAAGGCACGACTTAGCAGGACGCAATATAGTGTGAAAAATGGGACTGAGGGGAATAAATCTTAATAGTGAAAGTACTCACAAAATGACTGAATCTGTAAGACACATTGTGTTTTGGAAGACTAATATGAACTTGTATTTTGTCCTCAAAACAGATGCAGGGATTAATTTCTCCTCCTCTATTTGACTATATTCTAAATCCTTACGTTGAGATTATGCCCTCTTATCAGGGCCTGGTAAACCCCGTAGCAGACAGGGGAAGGTTGCACATCACTGCCTTCCTCTACACACATCCTCTTCTGCCCACTTGCTGTGCTCTCAACCCCGAACGGGTTTCCTTGATGTTGTAGAAACACACACACACACACACACACACACACACACCTACCAAGTGACCTGGCCATGTCATCCAGCTTGTCCTGGGAGCGACTGATCAACATCATGGCAAATCCTCGACGAGCCAGCTAGAAAGGAAATACCAGTTTAGAAACAGATGCACAAGTTTGACTTTGAAATTTTAAATATATTGGACGGCAATGTAACATACTGTGTGGGAACTACAGATGGCAGCGAGGCAAGAGAACTAAATTTCAGGAATGCCCATAAAGCAAAAAAAATTAAACAATCTAACATTTCTGTCAAGAGCACTAACTCTCAAAAGTGTAAGTCCTTATTTCTAAACTTTAAATAAGTATGCTTCAATTCTGGATTGGTTGATTGGGAGAGCAATGGCAACATATCTTCCAAAATCCCTCCAGTGACCATAGATTGATCACTTATCTCCATCTGCACACTGACACATGTTGTGCTCACTTTGTTGGAAGCATGCTTCCAGAACATAGACTTTGATGGAGAGCAGAAACGACTTTTGAGAACGCCATACTTTACTTATGGGGCAATTCTGATAAGTTTGAATCACATTTTGCAAATTTTGTCCTTGAAATTCTGTCCAGCTACTGCCCTTGTCATTTCAACTGGACACAGACTCAATGGAGGTTCGAAGTTCAGCTAGGTGGATTTTCAAATCTAATTGCAAATCTGCTTGTGAATTTCAAATTATTTGCAATGACGTACTTTAGAACACAGAGGTTGATTTATCATGTTCCATGTGAAAGCAGCATTCACGTAGTGCATTTCTACATAAATATTAACATACCTAAACACTGCATGGCATAATACACTGTAAAATTTGCCTACTGCTGCGTGACAGGCGACTAGCCTCACTGTAGCACCAACAGCAACAGTATGAGTCAAAGGCCCTACAT
Source organism: Micropterus dolomieu (assembly GCF_021292245.1). Lineage (NCBI taxonomy): Eukaryota > Metazoa > Chordata > Actinopteri > Centrarchiformes > Centrarchidae > Micropterus > Micropterus dolomieu. The sequence continues at coordinate 8,112,357 of NC_060171.1, forward strand.
GACTATATTATACAGCACACCCACATTAGTATGGGCCCAACACGTGGCAGGGTAGCCCCTTTTCAACGTGAGCTAGTTACCTCCATAACAGACGGTGTGTGATGACTCTATTCCATGTTAATAGGCCTGTAAGAGCTCTCAGCTACCATGAACTATGAGTGAACACTGCATATGAGTAACAGCTTTTCCATGATTTTTTTTTTTTCTCTCAAATAAATAGGAGTCCAGGAGCCTCACCTCCTCCGCATAGGATTTCCCGATTCCATCCGTGGCTCCCGTCACAACTGGAGAGAGACAAAGAAGAAAGAGGTTGGTTAGTATAGGTTCTCTTCACACTGTGTAGCAGGGCAGGGGTCAAGGCAATTTCTTTACATTGTCATATCCCAGCAAAAGGGCGTTGTTCGGCCCAACACTAAGGAATTATGTCAGTCGTTATATGTAGTTATTATACCATAGCCATCAGCCAATCAGATTGCTTGACTTTAGCTATCCATTCTATAAATCTAGGTAAAGTTATTGTAACCCAGTCAAATGGCCTCAAAGTCATAATACATCAGCAACACTGACAAGTCATACCAGATTGACTCATTACTCTGGCACATCTACTATGACATCTTCATGGTTTCGGTTATCTTTGCATCTGGTCACACACACACACATTGTGTAGAGACTTACGACACACCTTCACATCAGGTTTGACCACTTCCAGTTATCGTGACATCTCAGAGCTCCAATATGGAGTTTACCGCAGGGCTCTTTACAGGTGACAGACAGGGACATATGAGGGCTTTCACTTTAAGCAAATCCGTTGGCGAACACACCCCTCTAAAATGACTTTTCAGTCAAATAGCGTTTGTTTGATGAGATGCTTACAAGGTGTCCATTCTCAAAGTGCAAACAAAAGCAAGCGTGTAGTTCAATTTTAGAGCAGAGATGCATATAACTCAAGATAGTTTAGATAGGAGTCAGATAGCAAAGATTAAGCTACAAAAGAAAAGATGGGGCAGAGACTGTATGGAGGTTGAGATAAGATGGTATAGATTAATGTATAACAAAGATAGAAGACGGTATAGGACTCACAAAGCCCTCAACACCCACTGATACCTCACTGGGAGCAGCTCCTGTGATGTTAAACAATACAATTTTCAAGATCAAGTCTTCATCTTGAATACCTTATCATTTTAGTATGCCACCAAAATCTGACTGGCAAGGTTAAGTGTATCTGTAGTTTGCATATAGTTGGAGGAAGGCGAGTGGTGGAAAACCAGCAAGAATCAGAACAGTATGGTATGAGCAGATTTCATAGACGTACAACAAAAGATGGTAAAGTGGCCACAGCGTGGAGAGACCAAGACAGAGAGGAGCTGATCTTCTTGTGTTCAGAGTTCTCCTCACCTTGTCAAGCAAGCAGGGCTATTTTTAAACCTTCACTGCCCATCAACCTTAGCCCCTCTTAGACTGACTGAGGATGGGGGAGAAGGGAGGGAGAGAAAGAAGAACAAGGAAGGTAGAAAAACGAACACAAGAAAAACAAGAAAGCGTGGTGAGGAGGGATGGGGGGGGGGGGTACTCACAAAAATATATGCACACAGTTGTGCATCATAAATTATTAGCAAAGCTTGATGAAAGATTAATAGAGGTAGAGGACATTCTCTGGCAAAGAGCTGGAGAGCAGGAAAAAGACGAGAGAGATGAAAGAGGGGACGCAGAGAGGAGGGAGTGATGACGAACATGTAGCAGGAGAAAGGAGGAGGAGGGTGAAGTGGGGTAGGGTAGACGGTGGGGTGAGGAGGGATCCTAGGGCTGGCTAAAAATAGAACTGGAGTGAAGCAAGAGAACGAATAAGTGAAGGAGAAAGAAACAGAATAGAGATGGTGGTGGAGGAGAGGGGGTGTGTGGAAGAGAACAAGTGAGAGTGAATGAGAGACAAGTGAGAAGCACAAAGTCAAAAGAGAAAAGAGCAGAATCCCTGGTTATTTTTAAACCTCCCCCATATTAAGAATGAAACGCTCCGTGGCAGAAATGCCTCAATGGACACAGGCTGTACCAAATCAGGCTCTCGTTGCAGATGCAGGTGGGGGCAAACAATGGCAGGGAGAGGCTACATTCACTGCAAAGTAAAATGGCTGGAGGGGGGGGGGGGGCGCGCGCTACTACAACCATCTTCACAAAAAATGTTTCTCCTATTATAATCTAATGAATTGAATATGACTTATTTGTTTTATAAGCTACAGGGCTCATACTTTATCCTTCGCCTGAATGACCGAGTTTCAGGAGCAAAGAATGCGTTATGAAGCACGTACCATAACCATTTGAACTTTAACCTGATGCAGGTTAACGTGCAGGAATGTGTTGTGCGCTTAAAGTGCAGGCACAGCATCACCTTCTGAACCTGACGACGACAGTAAAGAATGTAAGGTACTTAGCAGTGCATGTGTTCATGCTATGCATTTCAAGAATACCAAACATAGTGTCAGTCTTAAATCCACTATTCTTGCCTTTGAGTGTCATTTCTCCAAAAGCCAGATAAAATCAAAAAATTTTTTTTGCTTTTGAGTTGCTATCAGCCATCGTTAGTCAAACAAATACAAGAACAAAGTATTCTGAATTTAAGCGAAGTAACATATAATACCTACTCAAAGACACAAAATTATTCAGGAATTATCAGCTTGAAATGCAGACTGAAATCTCAGTATAAAATTTGATGCCAGTTGTATCATTATCAGTTGTATAACTGGCAGCCCTTCAATGATGACCAGGCACTGCAGAAATAGTAGAGAAAATATAAGTATCCTATTCTAATGACGTACAAAACAGAACACAATGTCCAAAACACCATTGTTCAGACACACACACACACACACTTAATTCCCCTCACGTGAGCAATGCATCTGTGACACAGATGCATTGTAACAAAAAGGGACTACGCAAGCAAACACGTGACTGACAGCAGTGCTACTGACGCTCAGAGAAGACGCACACTGACAAAGGGTGAATGTGTGCTGATGGGGCAACCACGTATTGGAGTGATGTGCACAATGAAAATAATGGTGATTTGAAAAAGGCTAGGGAAGGGGAGTGCATGAATTCATGAGTGTATTGGCAGAGGGGATGTGTGCACTGCTGCTGCCTCTCATTCATTCCCAGCAACACTGCTCTAAACCCAGTTCCCCCCCATTCTTACGCCTCAGAGAACTGGTCCACCATGCTGGCTCTAAAGCGCCCTGATGAGGGCGCATTTGCACCGCAGCTCTGCTGTGCTTATTGCTGCACATCACGTCCAAAGGCATTGACATCCCCCAGCCTTTTCTGTCTCCCTCCCTCCCTCCCTCCCTCCCTCCCTCCTCAGCAGCAGAGCAGCCCCTGCTGCTGCCTGCTCACTATTCTGAGGGTCTAAAAAAAGCAGCAGGAGGAGTAAAAATAGCAGCGCGCCTGCACTGCCTCGTCTGGGAGCTGCCTGCCTGCCTGCCTGCCTGCCGCAGCACCTGAATACCAACAAGATCCCCCACCACCATCACCACGACGACCAGGCTGCTGCTGCATCCTCAGTCCTCCATCTAAAGCCCTGATGCCAGCAAGAGTACTGCAGGCTGGGAAAAACCACAGAACATCTGATGAGCAGTGGAAAAAGAACAGGGCGACCACAAAGCCTTGACTGCTGATACTCATGAAGAATCTTTGATTTAGATTATCGTATCGTTCTATTAACTGATTATTCCCTCTCTAGATAAAAAGGTGTGGTGGTAAAATGAGCTCATCTAGTGTTTAGTTGTAGAGAAAGCTGGCATGGTTTTGACAATCACTTACTGACAGGGTGAGGTCAACTTCCTATGCAAAAATAGAGTGAGAGAACTAAAATGATCACGAAAACTCCCTCTTCAACCCTCCCCACCACCAAATACCCAATTAAGATTCTCAGTGAGGAGAGACTGCGGTCCTTGTATGCCCCGCTCTTGTTACGTACAGTTATGTAATCTGTCGCACCCCAAACTGGCCTATCAACGAGCAGCCCCTCCTACCGCAGGAGGGGAAAAAAAAGGGGAGGGAGGGATGCAGCAGAAGATCCAAAAGACAGCCCCCCCAACACACACACCCACCTTCCACATTCAAACACACACAGCTTTAAATAGCAGGGGAGAGAAAGTCACATGGGTAATATAAAAGTAGACAAAAATAATGCTTGATCGGGCCGGGGGAAGAGGGAGAAATGAAGGGAGGGCGAGACAGAAAAAAAAAAAAAAGAAAAAAAAAATTAAACCCACACACACACACACACACACACACACACACAGCGAACATGTACTTCAGAGCTGCCCAAGATAGAACCAGCTTCTATATTTGGGTGCAGAGCAAAATAGTTACATTCCCCTCCCTCCTCCACACATGCCTTGTTTAAAAAAAAAAAAAGTTCCTTTCACAACAACTACTTGGATTGAGACAAGGTGATTTGAGCAGAAAACAAACTTTCAAAAAAAAAAAAAAAATTAGCCTACAGCAGGTGAGTTCACTTTATTAGTCAGTCCTCTCTGGCTGAAGAGAGTTAATCAGAGAAGTCACCTGCTGGAGTCTTTGGCAGTAGGTATGAAAACCTCCACACACATAGCCTTGCATGGTGCATGACTGAAAAGACCTGATGTATAATTTACATTACTGTAATCAAGTTAGTGGGTAACATAAATGTGGAGTTCCTCTACAAATGTAGTGATTCTTCAAAATTAATTTGCATTTGAATGACTTGTGTCTTATTGCTGTGCATTCCTACTGTAAACAGAAGTTATTTCACATCACAAACTATAACCAGAGAGTATTACAAAGTTTGACCAAAACTGGCTTTCTGAAACTACATAAACGCCTTGCACACAAGTTACTGTATATAATGTTCATACAAACTGTGGCTTTTTTTATTTTTAAACAGGAGAGGTAATTACTTCATACATTCTTCTACGGTTTGTTCCAGAAAGACTGATGCCAACGCCTCAAGTAGCATACATTTCAACATGCTCACAACTAAACATACTGCCTTTCTGGCATGTTGGACTGAAATGTACGAAGGCATCACTTTACAGAAGGTAATAAACCACTGATCCCAAATATGCTGGTGGTCCAGTATTGTGACTGAGCAGCTACATCATTATTGTACTTGATGCCCTCTTTCAAGCATAGCAGTATTTATGTGAAAGATATAGTTAGGCTGGAAAGTTGGTTTAACCTTAATCCAAGTTTTAACTAAGTTCAAAGGGGCCATTTCTGGGGTTTCTTTATCACTTGTTATTGCATTTATTCGCAGAGGCATTTCTGTTGCTTTGTCAGTGCAAGGGCTTCAAATGACCATTTTACTGCTGAAATGATAAGTGGATTAATCAATTAATGGCTCGACAGAAAGACCAGTAATGATATTGTTTGTCAATGCATAAGAAAGAAGTCTAGTTGTTATTTATCAAAAAAAACAACAAAAAAAATTCCGTTGTTCCACTTTCTCAATTTGAGGGGATTTGCTGCTTTTTTGTCTTACAAGCCAGTAAACCAAATCATATATTTGGGTTTTACACCGTTTGTTGGACACACAAGCAATCTGAAGATATCATTTTAGGTTCAGAAATTGTATACACAGTTTTACTATTTTCTGACATTTCATAGACCACACAACAATGAAAATAGTTTGTTGCAGCCCTACACCATTTAACCAATAATTTGTTTAAAGAAGGTTACAATTAATGACCAATGTCAATCACAGATTACTAGATCCAGAAGTTCTATCTTAAACTGTTCATGTAGTCTAAGCGGTCGTCAGAACCACAGTAGAATAATTTCAGAAAATATAACAAAGCAACATCTTAGTGTTTGTGAAGCTACAGTATTACAAATTATTTAATGTTAGGCTTTAAGTACACCTATTTCTTGTATACTGAAATATCAGCACTAGTCATGATGGATAGCATTTAAGCTTTACTTGTTTAAGAAAATACAGACTTAAGTTGTCAAGAGAATATAGGAATGGCTTAGTGGGCAAACCAATTGATGAGCAAAAAGGAGATGGGTGGAGAATGTGAGAAAAATTTAACTGGAGAACAGAACAACATGCTTAGAGGAAGATGGTACTGTAGGCTCAAATAGAGTGCAAGAAACAATTACACAGTGGCCGAGATGGAGCGAGGAAGGGGGGTAGGATTTTGAAGAGTTTGAAATGAGGGGGATGCAGAGGATTTTTTTCCCCCCTCCCTCTTTTTTTTTTACCCAGCATCCCTGGCTCTGGCACGTGTCATAGAGTGTGTTCATCACATGAACAGCAGTGTTCTCCCTTTCCGCCCACACACACTCTCTCTCTCATACAAAGCACTAGAGGGAAGCACATTCACAAGGATGAAAAAGTAGAGACCTTGCCTCAGTTGAAACACAGGGATACATTTCAGTCTGATATGTGCATCTTCCTTAGCGTGAATGAAGCCTACTTCCTATTCATAAAAAACAAAAACTGACAATGATTCTCAAAATTATTAACGCTACCCTGCAACTCTGATTCACCTGCAGCTTGTGTTGATAAATGGCTCAAATGTTTAATCCTGGTCCAAAAAAAAACTCTACTAAATTCTTGCGTGCTGACCAAAGCCTTTGTCACTCTTGTGCTGTCCTGATGAATGGCTGCATCCTTCTTATGTAATAGGAACATTTTCTCAATACACTCTAATGTGAAAGCGCGTGTCACATCACCACCCAGCCCTTGCAGAAAGCTCTCTTTGGTCTAATTTACTTCTCTATAATGGAGTTTTACTCACACGCAACAGAACAGACACTGGCTCCCTTATATAATAAGGGAAGCTGGGGGCCAAGTGTGGAGTGAGCAGAGAGGAGAAAAGTAGGCACTATTACACAGAGTGAAAAGCTGCTCCACTGGAAATAAAAGCATAAATACCAAAAATTGCATCAGAAAACTGCAAAATGTCAAGAATTTAAAAAAAAAGGTTAACTAAAAAAGACTAAATCTTTCTGAAAGCCAGATTCATGCACAATGCTAACAAAAAAAAAACAAAAGAAACACACACACACACACACACACACACACACCCCAACAAAAAAGCAGCAATCTTGCTTTATTGTGATGCACCTATTGGTCTTTTTCAAAATCTCCTAAAAATAAAATGTGTCATGTTCTAGAGAGTTGCCATTCCTTCACTCAAGGTTTTATTTTTTTAAGAGAAAAATCTGAGCTGCAGACATGATTGGGCTGGCAGGAGGTGGGAAAAGAGTATGTGTGGTTGCACAGTGCAGCAGAGAGGCTGGGGAAGCCGCCTTTACCCATGCTGCAGTGCTCCTGCTCTACCGCTAGGAGTCCCATCCACTAAGGGGAAGACCAATCATTGGCAAAGGAACTCCAGAGAAATCCCTGCTCTCCACTGCATGTGAGAGCTGCAGAGCTTCAGACCAACACAAGACAACGATGTACAGTGATAACATGAAAAACTACACCAATGATTTAAAAAACAAACATTAAATACAAATTTCCTTTTCTTGCAAAAAGGGACGGGATTAACTTGTATCTGATCTTGTGTTAGTGTTTAGCGGGCAAACTACCTCAACCACACACACAAACCTGTCTGACCAGGAAATACAAGTAGTCTTGTGTGTTGCAATTGCAGCCATGTGGACTGTAAAAAGCACATGTTTAAAAAGGATGATAGTTATCAAATGTTGAACATTTTAGAAACCATGTCAGTCTAAGAACTTTGTATATGGGTGAAGTGACTGATTTTATTTCCTTGAATAATTGTTTACTGGGTGTTAGCCAATATCCTCTTACATGATCACATAAAGTAAGTGAAATAAAGTAAACCTTTTCCCATTTACACACAGTCCTCAATTCAGGTGATATAATTACAAAGAGAAGCATTCTTTGAAAACAAATGAACACAGTGATGAAATTTCAAGCTTTCAATAAGTTTTCCTACACAAAGGCGCTTTACATTGATGATAATCAACTGTCATGGTTAGATACAAGAGCTGAAGAGTTGTGCTAAACACCAACCTGGATTATGCTACTCCACAGCTCTGAATTCAGGGGAGATGCAGAAGTATAGGTAAATGGCTGAAAACCCTACAAACTCCACAGCTTCTGTGGAGTAGCTACTCACGACTTAATTTTACACTCGTGGCTTATTGTGCTTAAAAACAAGGAGACAATACCAAGCCTTTTCAATCATTAGGATGTTTAACTTGTTTCAACAGGTGCCTTAGTTCTTTAGTATAAGGTGGAGACCAGGAGTCGCACCACTTGACGTATGTGTGTTAAGGAAATCACGCCTGTGCCTAACCTGGCCAGACCCGCACATCTGGTACAACCAGCTGAGGAGAACACCTCATCCCTAGCACACATCCACTCCCTCCTCTCCTCCACTTGCTCACTCCCTGCCATGGCTCTAACCATTGTAATTAGAAATGAAAGTCAGACTTGTCAGACTGGTGGCAGCAACTGGTTTCAGGGAGTGTCATGCAAGTTCACATGTTAAGAAAGGAGATACAAGAATACATGTGACAGGTTTCATGAACCCTTAGATTAGTAGAAAAGTGGTTCTTTCTAAAATGCTACTTTAAAACTGCTGGTTTAGAGCATTTGCAACACTCTTCAAACTCATTCTATGGCATCACAGGTATTAGATTTGACCCAGTATGCTTGATGCAATAGAAACCCTTTAAGAACGGTTTGTTACTGCACCAAAAATGGTCTCTGCTACAAGCATGAGAAATAATTTTGTTTTTAGAGTCCAGGAAGGTAACCTCTAGTGCGAAGTTACAGCTATATCTGACAAGATACTGAAGACGCTGGAGGTGGAGTGAATGGAGAGGGGAGGTGGTGGTTGGGGGGGGTATCACAATTTCTATATGACCAATGGATGACGAGGCAAGCGAATGAGTCATCGGTGTGCACCGGTATTCCTCCGCATATTCCAGCAGAATCACAAAAATGTGACATTAGTCACTCCTAAAGGCACCTACCTTTGCGTCATGCGTTTAATTCCCTTTTATGGTACACAGAGCATCAATTAAACACCCCATTAATAAAAAAACCCCGACGACTTAGAGACAAATTGCGTCACGGTGCAGATAAACATCTGGGTAATTTAAAAAATAAAAAAATCATCCGGGTCGCCACGTTTTGGGGTGTTAAAAATAAAAGGGGGAGATTATCAACCTATCCCGATGCAACGGGGAGCGCTCGGCAAATTGCGCAGCAAGGAGCTCCAGACGCAGCAGTCCTCCAAAGAAGAGACTGAAGAAGTGGGTCAAGCCATGGCAGGGCGATTCCTATGAGACTAGTCTCTAGCAATTCAAAATAATACACTTAGATCTGACAGGTAACTCGCTCCTATTTGGCCAAGCACGTTGTCAAAGTACATTAGTCAAATCCTCTTAAAGACGTTTTAATCGTCTGACAATATGTAGGGCAAACGGAATGAGGCATGGTAATGTGACAAGCAATGACTAGGAAGAAACCGACGACATAAACAAAAGCATGACAATACACCGCCTAAATATACTAATACACAAAGTGAGGTAAAAGATTTTCAAGTGTCAAAATGTTGGACAAACTCCCACAAGGTGACATATTTTGAAAAGTCAAAAGATGTGAAGATCATCTAGATGCGGGACACGTTTTAATTGGGCATATGGGTTTGTCCTACATCATGCGGATGGGCTAATGTGGTTCAGTAGTGCGCTGGCTGAGAGCTCACCCACATAAAACAGCTCTCTGAAAAGTGCGCATAGCCTGCGCAATTTGGCTCTTGGCTCACCAATGTGGGGCATCCCCCCACCGCTCCAAATGTGGGTGAAAACGCTGACTGGAGCCCTTGGCAGCAGACGGTGCTGTGTTTGACGCGACAAAAAAAACAAAATAAACAATTGAGCTAATAATCACCATTATCTTGTCAGTCAATCAGCTGCTTACCTGCGCTTGTTACGCAACACCAACCACCCCTTGAATTGAGCCACAAAAACGGACCAGAATGCAGCTCTTCTTTGTGCCAAAGTGAAGTTTCAGCTCAATAACCTCATTCTGGTGTTTGTACGTCGAGTCCACCTGCCTACTTCTGAGCTGCCCTCTTCGTGACCGTGGTGTAGGTGGCGTGAAAATTGATGTGACCCAACTCACCTGCCCATTTGCCCAGTTTCGGAGAGAGCAGCCGCCCGTTTCCCAAGACCCAGATCCTAAAGCCTGAGAGCAGCCTGTAGAGCAGCCACAGCGCCAGAGAGGCCACAGTCAATGCGCCGACCCAGAAGAGAGGCGTCTCGGCCCTGCGGAGCGTCTCCTCAACGTTCATCCAGTTCATGGCAGCAGCTCTCGGTGTGTGTGAGAATGTGTGTGTGGAGACCTCAATTTTAGGCAATGTGCTCTAATTTCGTAGCCACAACGTGAGAGAGAGTCCCTTTATAAGGAGGTTGTAGCATCACACACTCCCCCAACTCCCCCAACACTTGTCTAGCCTGATTTAAAGTGCACCGCCCACCTCCTACTCCGCCCCGCCCTCCTCTTCTTTGCTCTGCTCTGGCTGCAGTAGCTGTCTCTCGGCTGATCCATCCCGCCGGTTGGTGCATTTGCATGTCAATCAACTCCAGAGCTTTCCCCATTCATTCGATTTTCTGTATGAATCAGGGTGGGTCAAAAGGAGACCGGGATGAGCAGCGATTGGGCAATCATTATGGCAGCCACCATCCGGAGTCGGTCATTGGCTCTCACCGGATCAGGTTTGTCGGTTTCAGTCAGGATTATGAAACCCTCCAAACCCACGCTTTCGGAAAAAAACTGCCCACACCACTTTATGAATGAAAGGATGCTTTCATTGGTGAAAAACGTGCGCGTCCTCCCGCCCCTTGGAGATCGCCTGGAAAGTTTTTATTGGCTAAAGTGATATCAGTCTATGAGGTCAGACTGCTCCCACCTAAACATGAGTCACTCTCTATTTTAGGTATTCTGTATGCATCATACTGCTAATAACCACTACAAATAGTAAAAAAAAACAGGTGGCGTGAGGCATCTTTGCATAGATTCACGCATATTGCGCCAGATAACTATTCCGCACTCGCATCTGCTGCCAAATGCGCCAGTTCAGCTCCCCAAAGAAAATAAAAAACTACAATCCCCAGTCTCTTTCAAACTCTCGCGAGATTGCCTCCATCGATAGTAAGTTCCCCATCCCAAACATTGAGGAGAGAGATGATATGTGTGTTACATAAACACTGAGACAGGCTTTGGATTTCCATCGCTTTATTTTGATTTTTTTTACATTTCGGTCCACACGAAAAAGCCAGTCATGCTTACAGGCGCTGGATGTTTCTGCACAACCGGCTGTCACGATGTTCTCCCCAGCAGTATGTGCTCTCTTTTGCCCATTCCGACCCAGAAAGGCTATTTGCAACAGCATTTTTTAGTCTCCAACACCCCCCACCCCCACCCCTCTGCCGCCATGCTCCCTGTCTCTCTCTCACACACACCCAAACTAAACATGAAATTCTCACAAACCGAGGATCTGTGGCACAAAGCAAAGCATGCCATGTACTAAGCAGAAGAAAAAGAGTATAAAAATGTATCTGCATGCTGACAGTCAACATGCAGCTGCTCGCACTCTTTGACACAAGTGGAGGGCTCGAAGTCAACGTGACACCGAGAGGAAGGTTTCAAACGGGGTAAAATTAAATATATTTCTGACCAGCAGTCTTTCAGCCATAATTATAATGTGCAAAGTAAAATATATTAACAAAACGCCATCTCTCACAAAATAATCTTCACAAAAATAACTTGGACAGCACCGATTTTATATTCTGGCATCATTTCACAGTCGATATTCATCTGCACAAAAATACATGTATCAACTTACAGCCTCAAATATGTGCACACAAATATTTTCCAACAATTTTCATATTATAAACAGCACACACACATCATTTATGTGTAGTGTAGCACATCCATCAAAATCACATTGGTTTTTTAGGAGGTTTTTGTAGCCTCAAAGTGTGTTTAAACTGATATCATTAAATATGATCAAATTACACATGTCACACACACAAACACACACACACACACACACACACACACACACTCCTGTCAGACGTTTTGAGAGTCCACCTTTACGTCTCTGTCATGTCCCCGAAGACAAACTGCTGAAAACAAAAGAGAATATGTGAATTTAGTCGTGCACAATTCCCTGTGAAAATCTACACGTATGTGTGCAAAACTTTCAACACCCAAGAAATTGCACAAACATTTTATAATGTCAGCTTGGCCACCGCCTATTAATACAAATTAAGTTACATATTTTGAGGGTAATCTTTTATTAAATAGAAAAATTAATTTCACACAAGAGGCAAAAAAAGAAAATCTAAGAAATATATATAGGGTTAGGGTTACATAGCCTATATGTCTACCGGCTTGTGTCACAGCGATACCACAAACTACAGCTTCTACCTAATTTCAAGTTTGTGTTTTTTTTTACACGAAGAGTATATACCCCCCTCCCTGTATCAATAGCCCTAAACTCACACACTCCCTAAATCCCGCAACCTTTTGTATCCTGCAAAGCTTTTCTCACATTTAAGTTTCTGCCTCATCATTTCAAAACACACACACACACACACACACACACACACACACACACACACGGTCTCTCACTTTATCGGAGTCAACACTAACCCCATCTTTGCCTACACACACTCTAAACCGAATGTCCACTTTGACACTGCAACAAGACAAATTTGCTCCGCACACTGTCATAACTCACTGCTATCAATACCTTCGTGAGTCCACATTTTATCTGGTTTTTGCTTCATTTTATTAATCATGAAACAAAAGTTCTGAAGGCGGGGGAAACATTGCTATAATTTACAGCGATAAAAGTCACATCAGGGCAGCGTTTGGGACTAATAATTCCTCTGTGCAGATAATTCCTCAAACTGATAAAATAATGGAAAAAATATCCCGACTGTCATCACTGATTTCAACCACTTTAGAAATTACGTTTATATACGCTAACGTTTTGTTGGCAAGACTGTAGTTTGTACATAGACGCTGACAGAGTTTACAGAGCAGTCAACTGACGCATTTCCTTTTTTTCTTTTGTGTGTCGCTGTCCACCTCCTTGGTTCTGTAACGGCGCATTTCAGCACCGTAGAAGTGGAGAGTGACACACAGAAACCCTTCTTTAACACCAAAACATTAAAGTTTCTCAAATGTAAATGATCGACTCCTGCCCTGCACAGGGGTTTCCACATCTGTATGAGCATCAGACACACACCTGACAGAGACAAGCTAGCAGACGCTCCTGCCCTGTCCTTTCCACACAACTGTCCACCCTACAGTGACTACTCCTGGTCCTGTTTTTGCCATTTTCGCTGATGATATTCACTCTCAACATATGTGGCACAGCATGCTTATATAATCTTAAGGAAAAACTTTTATTCAATAGAAACATCCCAGCAACATCGACACAACACACATAACCAAATTCTTCTTTTACACATCCAAAAGCTGAGATAGCTGCAACTTTAAGGGCAAAACCCTGCTGAAAGGAGTTAGGGTAGATCCCCAGTAACGTTTCCTGTCTTAACTCTAAAAATCACCACAAATATTGGAGAGTGAGTCATATTCAAAGCAACACATGTTCAGTGAATACTCTCAACAAAATTAATTATGGTTTATATGTTTATTTTATTTTATACTTACCTAGTCCTGTTTAATCCCAGGACCACAGCAACATTTTCGCAGCTGCATCTGAGGGCACAGAGAACTTAAATTAGCTTAATTTTAATTTCAGCAACTTTTGAACCTCTTATTTTATATTTTCATGTGTTTTCAGAAATGACACATTACAGCAAGTCTGTTCTGGCAGGTGCAGTTCCAACAAAATATATGGGCTTTTATTTGAAAAATATCAGGCTTTTAAATGCATAAAACTCAAGAAAACTCTCAATTTTCACTCAATGATAAGGTCAGCCACAGATTAAGCGTTACAAAATAATGCTGTAAGTATGAATGTAGAATGTGTGCATGCATGCAGTTTGACACAGTATACACTATACGTTGTTTGTTTTTGTATAAAAAATAATATAAAACATGTAACATATGTGTGTATATGTGTGTGTTATATCCAGATGAATGTTGAACATACAGCTGCCTTACATGGTGGCTGCTGTTATGTTGTACTGAAAAAATAAAGAGATCACATTATAAGCCCACTGTCATTATACAGTAGACATTTTATAACACATACAAACACATGCACAAACACACATACGGACGGACAAAGTGAAAACACGGAGCAAGAGATACACACTTTGCCTCGTGTTGATTTGGAAAAAGAAGGCCAGCGCGCACGCACACACACTGACCCAAAAAGGACCCCAAACACTTCCACATTCAAAAAAATTAAAAGGAACAAAGACACATATTTAAGTCCAACACACACACACACACACACACACACACACACACACCTCTCAATTGTGCATGTATGAGACTGATAAACTCACACTCAAAAAATGTGGAGATAGACAGATAAACATGTACATACACACACACATTCACACACACCGCGCCACATGTAACACTCAAGCTTCCATCTACTGTTTCTGCAGCGTATCTTTAATATAAACAGCTTGAATTACATCAAATGTCAAAAAGTACCCATAACATATAAACTGTAAATTCATCCAAACTCATCTAAAATCCAAATTAATTATATATCTGCTTTATCAAACCCACATTCAAATTAATATAAGCAATTTAAAATGGGGTGGGGGATCATTCTGCCTAAATCTGGGATCAATAAGCATTCAGGGGAAATGTTTTCATCTTAATTGGTTTTCTCTCAGATATCAAATACAACAGAAAAGGATAACAAGTTTTACATTTCAGCGTCACATTTTTCTCAGTTTTGTATGTTAGAATTTAATTTACATAGTATAACACGAAGCTAAGTTACCAACTTACACACAAGCTAGATTCAATTATTAAATATAATAAAGTTAAATATAAATGTCCCTTTATGTATGTCTTGATATATTGTTGCTGTATGATCAAATAATTGTCTTTCATCTATTGTGGATGATACACTGACATGCGCGCACACACACACACACACACACACACATTTCCAGCCCTTACGAGTGTGTGTCAGACTTGCATGTGTTAGTGTGGGTGTGTGTGTGTGTGTTCCTTTCTGACAATTTTCCATTCATTTACCAAACATTTTATTTTAGCTGATACTTTATGCAAATGCAGCACACATGGATCGTGTGTGTACATGTGTCACACTCAGCCTTTGATTGTTTGTCTTTAAATGAACCTACATTCATGTTATAGACTTAATAAAAAACACACATACATATATATATTTAAAATTTGCCTTACACACTGTGCCCCAATTTTCATTTATGTACGTAGATGCTTAGAAACACAATCAGACCCACACACACACTCATGGACAGTCACTCACACTAACATGATAATAAATTCTGGAATTTACAAATTAAAACCCCCACTTCTTTAAGAGAAAACATAGTGTGCTAACATAATTGTACTAAAATAAAGTGCTGAAACATTTGTGTTCACAACTGCTTATTTATTATTTAACATTCTACATTTAATCTGCTGTTTGATATTTGATGTATAGCAGCCTATATAACGTCAGTAAGAGCCTGTAACGTCATGCTACGTCAGCTCCCCTCACTGTAGTCACTGTGGGGAAACTAAAACATTCTAGTGAGATGTCTGCCGTGGTCGACACCACGCCTCGAAGACACCAACACAAGCTTTTAACACACACACACACACACACACACACACACACACACACACACACATACACTTGGGACCACCGAAGCTGATGGATCAGAAGTCTGACAAGTTACCATAATGTCCAGATTTTACTGAACCAGCTTTAAAGTATCACTCTGCAAAACCTACCCATCTAAATAAAAGTCATCAGTGGAGGTTTCACTTGAAGGTTTGTGTGACTTTTGATGGCATAATTGCTGTCAATGACTGAAAGAAAATGGTGGATGGGCACTGAATATTTTAATTCCTTTGCCATCAAAGTAATAACATTTAAAGGGATTCTATATATATTAGGCTGGAGATGATGAGTATAACAACAGCAGACCTGTGTTAAATTCTACCTTCACGAGGGTTATAATGTTCAGTTTTGCTGACACTGTTTCAGAGAAGTGTTTTTTCCTGACTGCAGCTGGCCTCATCAACAAGGCCCGGGACCCCCACTGACACTGACTCTCATTCCACCACACATACACTACACATTACATTAATCTCCACATCTGACTCACTGTGTTTCTTTACACATTGCACATATTCTTTACACTTTGTACTTTGAATATTTGCACATCCCTCTGCCACTTTTTTAAATATTACATCATCTTCATTTTAAACTCTGTACAACTCATTTTAAAAACAGACATACTGTGTTTGACATATTTTTATATATTTTTTACATTCATTTTTTAAAATTTGATATTATTTGTTATTAGTGCAGTACTTTTTCTCTTCTTGTGTTTATTGTTATTATGCACTAAAATAGGCACAATCCTTCTATGTAAAAAAAACTTTACAATAAACCTGATTGTATTTGTGATTCTTGGATCAGCTTTATGTTCATTTTGGAGAATGTACTGATTTGTACATGTATTACATACTGACACATGTTTCTATTATTTTGTCCACACCATTATGATATCAATCAGGGTATGTTAAATAACAGAAACACTTTTTTGTGTAACACAATAAATTTACAGCATGTAACGGCATCTCAAACTACATCCTCTAAAATGTTTATTAAGTTAAATCAACACCTCTCTAAAACTTTTTCAACTAAAACATGAACATTATAACCTTCATGAAGGGAGGATTTATTGCAGGACTTGCAGTGTAAACAGTCATCAGATTTAATCCAGAAATATTATCGCATTGGGACTGAGTGTCAAAAACCCTATCAGACAAGAAGGGTTGTAGCGCCGTGTTTCTGGGAAGGGCTCTCTCATCTTTAAATCCTGCTGTTGGTTTTTATGTCCCAACCCTTTAACAGATATGCAAGGACTCTAATATAGAAAGATGTTAATTGTTGTTGAGGAAAACATAGGTCAGATGTTATATGTAGGTGTTACAATTTTCCCCCTTTCAGGAGGGGCCTCCTAGAGTCCCCTTAAGGTCCCCATATAATTTCCTGCACCCTGGTTTGAGACGGAATGACCTAGTTTAACATTAAGTCACACCGTATTATTATGATCTGACAAAATCTCGGGATCCATGGTTTTGGTGACAACACTGCTCCGGAATCAGGTGTGCTGTTTGCACCTCAAACTCCTTTTCCAAAGCACTCTAAAACTGAAATGGAAATTAATCAACTTGCACTGTTTAATTCCTGAACTACGTGTGATTGTGGTGATAGGTCATAAAACTCACTTGTTCTGCTGCTTTCAAGTTGCAGCTAAATGGTCGAAATGTCAAATATCCTGACAGGGTCTGCAAAGTGGTTTAAAACTGGTACAAGCAGGTGTGCTTTTATGCTCAGCTGGAGCAAAAAGTTAAACATTCAAGGGAACAAGCTTGTTGGTTGATTGTTCTTTTTAACAACTGAAATGATTCATTAGCCACTGTACTGTACTTGTTGGAACTTGACCAGCCTTTCCCTTTTCCTTGCTCCACATTTCTGCTTTTCTTTCCCATCTATTTTCCTTTTTTTGTCCACCAGCAGATTTTATGTAGATAAACAAAAGATCATTCTAATAAAGTATATCAGCCCTTATTTAACATTTTTGGACAGATTAAGTACGGTAAATCCTGGTTTTGAACATGTTGAAAGTCAATTCTACTCCACCTTTTACCTTTAGGAGCTTCTAGCTCTCAAATACAGTATGTTTTTGAATTAAAACCATTGCTCATTGATTTTGCACTGAAAAAAGTGTTTTGTTTTGGTCTGTGTACCATTTTATTTTTACCAGGAATAGGACCCATTCATACTTAAGCTTTCAAAGGTCACACCCATTTACCTTCCCATACAGGGATTTGACAACTCCCTCAGGATGACTGGGTGTGTTCCATTCAAACCGGCTTGACTCTCAGAGTTTCGCTTGGTGCAAGTAGAAAAAAAGGTGTCAGTTGATCCGAGCTCTCTTGCCAACCGTCCTGCTGCCTCCTGCGTCCCTGCCGGGGGCCAACAATCTTCGTTGTTCCTGCTTCCCCTGCTTCATCTGCTGCGTTAGTTTCATTTTCTTTCTTCTCACCATCATGATTTGAGTCCTAAGAATACAAAAAAATTACAGATTCAGGAACACACACACTTGCATGCATGCACACTAACACACAACTGGGTGCAACAAATGACCTGGTCAACACTAAGAACAAATATGTATGAAAAGTTAAATACTATACTGCTGTCAAACAGTGAGTAAGCAAGTATTTAACACAAGCATGGTGTTGGGACTGTAATTAATAGAAAAAACATTACGACCCCTTTTTTGGGTGGGACACAAACTGTGGGTGTCCTGCATTTTTCAATCCCTCCGGCCCACAAGACAGGCTGCTCACAGTTCCCTTTTTTGGAAAACTGACTCTGCATCTGCTACGACCCTATGGTGAGATACACACACACATAATTAACGAGAATATATTACAAGGAGACTATATACACACTCTTTAACATGCACACAAGCAGTCGACACGCACACGCCTGGAACAATACAAATTTCTTGTATGCATGTACTTGGTGAATAACGTCTGATTTTCATATTTTAACCATTAACATGTAATATTTTCTTATAAAACTTTCATTTCATGTATCTTAAATCACTCCCATATTCTTCCTTTTTAATAATAACTATGAATTTTGATCATAGATATTATATCAGCTTCAAAATAAGTTAGTGTGTGTGTATTTTATTGTATTTTTCTTTGCTGTTTTTGGCCAGGTTGGTGGTTTTCCTTGTATAATGTTTTCTTGTAACATTTTCTTGTATTTAATTTACAATATTCTTCTGTACATGTTGTTTTTTGCTTCAAGCTATTTCACGTAATGCACACTGAGTTTACTTAAATAAAATAATAATAAAATGTGCTAGATAAATATAATTACATTGCCTTGACAAGACATGACAACACAGATTTAATTTACAAATACAAAGTTGGATAATATGTGTTAATATGAATCTTTCTCTAGCAGTTATAGCATAAATTGTCTAAAATACTATAAATTTTCATTTCTGAGAGTTTGACATTAACCTCTTTAGCAGACACTATCTAAATAAACAGCCTATGAGGAGGACCTCTCTATAGCTCTGTGCCTTCAGCTGTACAGTCAGCCATTTTCTGTCAGACATGAGGACGCTTCACTGAGGCTGCACTGCTTGTGAAAGGAAGGCTCTTGTAAACAGTTTTGCCTAAAAAGAAAAAAACACATTCCTACAGCCAGACATGGAGACTAACATATGTAGACATGGTAAACAGCTGTGCTAAGGACACGAAAGGAGGTGATTTATCATTTAGTTATTCCTCACATGCCTGACTGCCCACCCAATGAGTGGTCACAACAAAATGGCAGACCAGCATCTTCAAGGATGACTATACATGTTTAAACAAACATATGGAAGTTAAGGTTAAAATGCAGATAATGTAATTATACCTGCATTTGTATCTTTTATCATTAAGCTGTGTCTGAGACAATTGAACTGACTGACTGCAGTTTTAAAGTTTTGTTTTTTTGTTGTTGAGGAAGATGAGTTTTGAAACTGCCTCTTTCTCATAACAGTTATGAAATATGATTTTAAATTGGTATTATTAGAAGAATTTAACTTTTCATTGAATTGTTTTCATGTTTCCTGAAGAAAGATTTCACTTTGTAAAATTTTAAGTTTTATTTTCATTTTAGAAAATATCTCCTATTTTGCACAATTGTTAAAATCCCCAAAATCAAGCCAGTTTGTAGCATTTGTTGTGCATTGCCTTTGTTCAGCCTGTGTGATGTAATGTGTGAAAAGTGATTGACTTGAAGAGAACTCAATGAAGTGGTGAAACAATGAGAAAAGATGGTTTGGGGTAATCTCAATGAGACAAGAGAAATTTCAATCCAATTAAGGATCTTGTAAAAATTGTAAACTTTTGACTTCACATAAAAGTGTCCCAACGGTGTACGGTGTGTCCAAAAATAACCCAAATTATGTGACAGTTGGACAAACATTGTTTACAGGTTGACCGAATGTTGCCCCCTATAAAAGCAAGAAAAACATCTGGTCACATGTGGTCACATGTGAACGGAACCACAGAAGTGTGTTAGTGCACAACAGCATGGACCCACACACAGGTTTTCTCACTATCTCTCTCTCTCTGTCATTCAAACACACATGATAGTCCATTACATTTGTTTATTGTACAAATTTAGTTGTGGCCACTAAAAAACTTCGAGGAAGAGGAGGAGGAAGAGGAAGATGGAGGCTGTTCACAGCTGCAGGTAAGGAAGTGAAGTGAGAGCTGGACATGCAGACGCAGTTTGATATGGTGTGAGTTTGTGATCGCTCAAAGTTCAGCAAAAGTTCGATCAAATGTTTATTTTGTGTCTGAGTGGACTAAATTATACGTGGGATTTAATACATAGATTGGAGGAAGGGAATTCATTGAAATAATTTGAATACAATATTACCTGTATTGTCTCATTTTTTCTATGTGGTCAAGTCAAGTAAATTTTATTTATATAGCATATGAAAACTTGTATTCTTAGACCCTGGTTGTGGGAATCTTTCCTTGTTCTTGTCCCAGCTTCAGTTATCGACCATCATCATGAACTGTGAGGTGAACTTCTGTTTGGATATATGTGATGTGAATGTGATGATGGCTACACAAACACATTTGCTGTGGTTATTATTAGCATCATATGACTGTATAGACAAAACATGCAGATATTGTACACAGTTTTAAGGGTTTTTGTAAGTTTGGTTACACAGTTTATTTTATCTGCATGTATCTGACCCCTATTCAAGCTGAACATTAAAGGAAATTAAGTAATAATTTTAACTGCTACTGGACATCATCAACATTATAGCAGTTATAGGTTTGAACTGTTAGAATCAGTACAGCATTGCCCTGATCATCCTTTTATTGTGGAAAAAAGTGGATATGATGTGTTAAGTTTTCAAATTCAAATATTAACCAAAAGGAGCTATATTGATATTTGTTTTATACATTTTTTATCAAAACCAGTTAAAGAATAGGTTTAAAAGAGCTCTTTTCTAAATGCAATCAGCAACAGCTTCCTCCTTGGTCTTAGCTCTTTACTTTGAACTCTAATAAGAGAATAAAAGTAGCTAAAACACAGTAACGGGCCAGAAAACGTTGAAATAACCCGATATAAACAGTTTTGTAAACTGTTTCATATTTGTCTGTGTCTGGAGTAAAAATATACACATGGCCTTGAAATGTGTCTTTAAAAATGTCTACAAAAAGTAGTTCTTTGTGTGTATAGGCACATGTTGCTGATATCCAAATTGCAAATTAAAGCAGAATTATCTAAAATTTCAGCTGTACATCATCAATATTACACATGTTTGTGCACTGCTCTGATCATGACCCTGTTATTGTGGAAAGATTACAGAAAAGCCAACATGCTGGAAAAAGAAGGTAGAGTTGATAAATGAATTTATTTTATCACTTACTTCAATTAATAGATATCAGTTTAAAATCAAGACTTTAAATTTGTCCAAACATTGTGAATTAAACTGCCTATAATTATTTTTTTCATTGATCTTGACGAGGAGTTTGTTGAATTTAGTCCTGGTGAAGCGCGCGCACACACACACACACACACACACACACACACACACACACACACACACACACAAAACTTTGATGGTTAAGAATCTAAAACAGCTTAAATTTGCAGTTTGTGGAAGTAAATAAAAATTTGATATGATTTAAAGTTGAAAATATGTTGTTATATGTTGAAAAGGTAGAAACACTGCAGACTGTATTATTTGCGCATTATTATATATTATAATTAACTGTAAAATACAATCTAACTAACCTCTAAATCTAATAAACACAATCTAGTGAAAATAATTTCAGAACTTTTCTATATTTCACTCCCTAACATGTGTCATATTCGAGCATCTGTAAGAGTCTGTTTTAAATTCAACATTGTTACTATCATGTGAAAACTCCAGTACTAAACTAAACCCTAACCCTTCTGTTGTGATTTTCATGTTTTAATATCAATTGCTGGTTTACAAACTCCTCTTTAGGTTGAGAAACTTAAAAAGCACACCGATGTCAAGCTGGAAAAGTAGTTACTAGAATTTCCTCTGCAAGTGACACTATATTTGTAGGAACTCGACACAACATGTGCTGCTCTTACAGTGAAATTTTTCCTTCCTCACTCCAACTCAGATCCACTGTTTTCTACAGATGCTGATTTGATGAAAATATGGGAAGGTGAATGAAAAGGACTGAGGTAAAGAAAGCAACAGCAAAATGAAGATGAGCCAGGACAGGTTAAAACCCCTCACATAAACAGTTGAGCATACTGTATTTTCACATTTAACTGCTTCTGAAGTTAGTAAAAATGTACAAGTGACCTTAGAAATGTGTCTTAAAAAGGTGAAAAGTCTTTCCTTTTTAGGTGTGTCCCAATGAGCTGAAACACACACACACACACACACACACACACACCTGTCATAATTTAACTTCCGGTGTCAGTGAATAATATTTTCAAAAACGGTAAAGCGTATTTGAACGCAGTGTATATATTATATCACCTCATCTGTAATTAGAGTGCATTCCTTTAAGACAATATTAAATCTTAATTTAAGTCACTGTTTTCATATTTACAGAGAACATAAACACTCCAAATATTCAAAATGAATGAACAATGAATCATTTAAATGAACTCAAATCAGATGTGTTTAAAGACACAGCAAAAATATTTCATCCTTTGTCACTGTGTGAGCTGTTGATTTATCTCTTGTTACTCTCTCTCTTGTTTTAAAAGTATTTTATGTTAAAATCCCTCTCTCAGGTTTTATATGATGGGGCTGTTAATTGGATAAATGTATCCAATCAAATGTGATTTGCGATATCTAGCTAACCCGCCCCTCATATAAAACCACACTTGACTGTGCTGACTGGGCCGCTAGTGTGGATAGCTAGCAGAGCAATATTCATGCTAGGTGAGTGTTTGGATTAAAGCTGCAATCTAACAACGCAGGTAAGGAAGGAACTATACTATTGCACTATAATAGCAATGCCTACTTTGTGTGTAATTCAATCAAATGTCAAGCCTATTATATAAATCCCTTTCGTAAAAAAATCTGTATGCTGTTTTACTCGGAAATACATCACAATACTGAAGCTAACGTTTCACTGTGATTTATTAAGACCAAAGACTGTCAAAACTTTCTCTTCAAAGCCTTTTCTGTTAAATAACAGACCATTTTAGTGGTAAAAGTGTTTTTTTAAGGTAACTAAAGTGGATTACTGGGCACTTAAAATCACCATTCTTTCTCCAAAATAAGTGATGAAACAGTGGTTGTTTGGCTTTAGAAGTAGGGGGAACATAATAAAGTATTAAAAAACCCTTTCTTTTAGTTTCCTTTATAAGAGACCTAATACTTTATGCTATATAATGTTGTTTATAATTGACCTATGTTCATTTCAAATGTCTTTTTAGGATAATATTTGTGGTAAATAAAAATATTGACTGAAAAAAGGTTAAAAAAATGTTAGCCCTGAATAGTGCCATTTCCTACAGGCAACAGCCCCAACAACCTTTACCAAAAAGATAGGGCAGACTTTATGTCACCAGAGAGGCAAAACAAGTCTAAAAAACTAGTTCCTGCTCCTTAAGCTTATTGTTTTGTGCACAAGGTAATAACCTAATGCCACTCAGATGAGTGTATCAACATCAACTCAGATCTTCAGATCAGACTGTTTAGAGATACTACGAAGACTAAGAACTAAGAAAATCAACCTGACACAATTAAAAGTTCCACATCTAGCAGTAATAAAGTCTCCCATACTCTCCTACTACTAGTGTGATTGTTCTGGCCATAAATAAAGCAGTAGGAAATACTGGATATTTGTTGAAGTTTGTAATTTTTGGATGTTGTCAGTAATGCTTTGAAACTACAAAGTTTGACTAGTAATGTAGTACAAACATTTTAATTATTTCTTTACTGCTAAATTGTGTGATAAAAAGAGGAGTTTCTTGTGTAATACTCTAACTGCCAAAACACTACACTTTCAAGAATACATAGTATGGAAATGAACATTATTTCGACATGAATTTCCTTTGGCTTAATAAGATTCGTGTTTGCTTGTATTTCTTGGTTTAATTTTCTGACATCATTAGCAGTAAGGGTTAAACCTTTAGCTATGTGGTGCACATGAACATACTTTAAATCACAGGGCAGTTTCAACCTACTGAAAAGATCTCTTCTGTTTTTTTCTGTTGTTGTTGTTGTTGTTCTAAACAAGATCATAACTACCACTGTGATGTTTTTATGCATCAGCTCTTCCATACAGAAATGGAAATGAGCATGTTTCATTACATAACCTACAGTCTAAATTTTAATCAGAACAAGACTCCATCAATCAGTAATCTGTAGTTTTCAAGGTGTGTGATAACAAAGTGTTTAATGGCAGCTAAGTGGTAGTTTCTTCTTTTAAGGTTAATTATTAATGTGTCTTTGGATAAAATGCCTAATGTGAGCTTATTCTAAGTGAACAAGTTATGTGTCAGTATAAATAAGATAATGAATGTAATTATGCTGTAGGATGATTTTTATGAATGAAGTATAAATAAAAGGATTAAATAATAAAACAAAAGTTTTCAAGCATTTGTGGGCTTTCATCTGGGTTGGTCTGTGTTGTTAGATTATTCTGTTTATGGGTTTTATTTTATTTTTGTGCTTATATATTTGTGTGTATTTGGATATATTTTTAAATAGCTTTAAATAAAGTTAGTAGAAACTTAAAATAATACAATAAGAATAAATACAATAACTATGTATTTATAGGTGCTTTGTTTAGTTTTCAATTGTCATTTTTAGTATTAAGCATTACAGAAGGAAACAGACATCATGTCTTTCAGTTCAATTCAATTCAATTCAATTCAAATTAGCTTTATTGGCATGAATGTGTAACAACAATATTGCCAAAGCATCATACATACAACATAAGAACAATCAACCCCATTCATTTCATTAAACAAGTAATTAAAGCATAAAGTTTCTTTCTCAGTTTCTTTCTCAAATTACAAACATTTACCGGTTTTACAGTGTGATTATGCATCTGCATTATGCAACTCCTTTATTTGTGTTTTGCTTAATATACATGATGCTGCTGCAACAATTTCCATCAAATCTGAATTATTTCTTCTTGTTGATCATGAAAATAATGTTATTCTGCACTGAATGAAGCCTTTTTAAAAGAGGTTCACATGAATTTACCAAAGTGTGACAGAAGAACTCCAAAGAAAATTGAAATCTAAAAAAAAAACTGTAGAGCTTATTTAGATCCAAGAATGTTTTTTACAATTGGAAAAAGAAAAAGCTGAAAAATGTTGTGAGGAAAATGTTGTTTTGGGGAGTCAGTGGTTCATAAAACATGGCAGTGTAACTTTTGTATGTTTTTTTGTCTCATGATGACTGATTCATGATAGCATTTTGTTTGCAGAAGATTTTGATATTTGAAAAGTGTATTTGTTTTTGTCTGCATTCATGTAGATAAACATGATTTATTTGAAAATGGAGGTGGAAAAAGTTTGAACAAGATTGTGATTAAGCAGGTACAGTGCATGGATGTTTGTACGTATGTGTGTATTTGTGTATGCGTGTGTGTCTGTCAGACAGTAAAGAGATCTCAAAGAGAAGAGAAAGTGTGATTGTGAATCACATCACATCAAGTGTCAGCACGAGTGCGTCAGCATACGAGTGAGAATTTACTTGTGAAATTGTGTATTTCTGACATATGCAAGTGTGTGTGTGTGTGTGTGTGTGTGTGTGTTCATATGCGCGTGTGTTTCCCAAAGTCCATTAGCTGTAAAGACAAAATAAGGAATAGAGTTTGTAAT
This sequence comes from Micropterus dolomieu, assembly GCF_021292245.1. NCBI lineage: Eukaryota > Metazoa > Chordata > Actinopteri > Centrarchiformes > Centrarchidae > Micropterus > Micropterus dolomieu. The sequence continues at coordinate 8,138,465 of NC_060171.1, forward strand.
AACTTTCAATTCAACTCGTTCATGAAAGGCTCTTGTTAAAAAAAGAAAAGAAAAGAAAAGAAAAAGAAAACAAAGATAAATTCAACATACTTAGTAATAATTAATTTCAGGTACAGCATTTTAAATTGTTTTAGTTTTACTTTATAGTTTGACTTGACTAAATTAAAAGTAAACTGAAACAACTTAATTACAAGTTGTTTTGTCCCATCAACAGTTCAGACGTTCCCGAACTTGACGTAATATTTGTAAACTGAAGAAACTATTCCACACTGTACATGCGAGCATATTTGTCTGTCTGCGTGTATTCATGTGAGCCTGCCTGTTGATATTTTGACCAACAGCGTCAGACAAATATCCCAGGAAATACACTTAACCACCTGACGTGTGTGCGTGCACGATTACAAAAAGAAAGGAAAGGATGTGACGTATTGTCTATTTATATTTGTGTCTGTGTGTGTGTGTCTGAATGTGTGTGAATTAAATGGACTGTATGCTGTGATGCTTCATTCACCTACGTCTATGGAGCCACAGAGGCAGCTTCACAGCACTGATGACGTCCGGACATGCACTGCTGCTGTGTGTTTTTGTCTCTGTTTGTGTGTATTTTTCTGTGCTTCCGTGTGTGTGTGTGTGTGTGTGTGTGTGTGTGTGTGTGTGTGTTTGCTACGTAAGGGGTCACAAAGTTACCCCTTACCTTCATATCCCACTTTCCTGAATGATTTTCCAACACCACCTATGGGACTAGCCGACTACTTTCTTTTGAGTCATACACTCAAAAGAAAGCATATAATATAAATAGTGTGTGTGTCGGTTAGGGGAAGTTAAATGACAGATTCAAAGTCATATATACTGTACATATGGTGTAAAAAGTAGATGCTGCCTTTACCAGGAGGGTAGAGTCTGCTACAGGACATCCTGGCAAGGAATAGAAACCTCCGATCCAAACTGACATGGCATTTTGCCCTCTGGTAGCACAAACATACACACACCCACTGCACCACACTTCTGTCCGGAAATGTGCCCCCACCAAACCACACCTCTTAGCTGCAAAATATTGACTTTTCTTTAAAAAAATAACATGACGAATAAAAATCACCTGCTGAATTTTTAATTTTATGTTTTTAAAGATGTTGCAACATACATAATAGTCACATTTGTTTTTATATCCTTATGTAATCACCACAAATATTTAAAACTATTAAGATAACTGTACTCAGTGTTGCTGAATATCCAAAGTTAATATCATACAAAGGTATCAGTCAGGAATATTCTCTTCTTATTATATATGTTTCTTTACACTTCTAACTGATTATCTAACAGGACATACTATGATTTTATGCTCATGCTTCTGTGATGGGTAACATTTACAATTTACAGCAAGAAGATTTTCCCACAACCAGTGTCTTCACTCACTTTATTTCTTTATAGATGAATGAATATGGGAATATCAAATCAGCAAGGAAAACATTCTCTGATTTTCTGTCGTACATGTATCACCACTGTCCTCAAACCACCAAGGTTTGTCTACTATTCAGTGGTGTAGCATTACATACACAGTCCAATGTAAAAACATGGAAAATTAAATTAAAATGTAACAATTATATATATATATATATATATATATATATATATATATATATATATTGCTATTTTTTTTAATTGAATTGATTGAAATGATCACAAGACCATAACTGGTCCACACTCACTGTAACAACTCAAGTAATATATTTAAAAGATCACATTTGAACATGTGGTTGGAGGTGATGAAACATTTTACATATCTACTTGTTTTCCATCAGTGTGACAAGATGATAGAATGATGAGTGTTTATCCAGGCAAAAATATGAGTAAATTAAGCTAAGTCACCTGCTAAGTGGATGTTGAACTTTGTGTTCTGACTGGTTAAACCTCCATAGGGTTGTGTACATTATGTTGGTCACCAAACCAAAATGAACCAATCAACCACAAGCTCAACCTGCTTCAGTAGCACAAAGAGGAGGAGATGAACCAACTCACTATCCTAAGAAATTAAATTTTGTATTCATTTGTTATCATTTATTTCCAAAAGTAAAAACTGCGAATGGTATTAAATAACTTTCTTTAAAAACAGTGGTGGTTAGAATTTTTATAAAGAGGTACTGTAGGGTGCGCTCCAATTATTGGAGTATCACACTGTCACACCGCTTAGCCTCAGTGGGAAAGCTTATTCAGAGGCGCTGGAAAGGAGGCTCTAACCGACTTTAGAACCTCAGATCCTGGAGGAGCAATGTGGACTCCATCATGGTCGTATAACAGTGGAACAGCTCTTGCCCTCATTGGGTGGGGGGTCATGCGAGTTTCCTCATCCAGTCTAGGTGTGTTAATTTGCAAAGCAAGGTGTTTATTTGCTAGGTGAGAATAAATTTACAATGTGTCACGATTCTGCCTGTCTGCCCGGTCTTGGTTTGTTACCTCTGCCTGTTTTGTAGTTTATTTGATTTGTATCATTCTGCCTTAGTCTGTTCTGTTTTAGTTATCCTAGTCTGCTCTGTCTGTGGTTTCTGTATGTGCATGCTTGTCTTTGTCTGTCTGTGCTGGTCATTAACACAGGTGTGTCACTCAGTTGTATTTACGCATTTTAGTCTGGTCCTGTCTGTTCTGTGTCTTTGTGAAGTTTCCCTGTGTTATTTAGTTATCTAGTCTGCTTAATCCATTCTGTGTTGTGAGCCCAGTTCCTGTTTGACATCTTGTGTTCAGTCTACCTGTTTGCTGTTCTACTTTATTCTTGACTGGTGTTTGATTCTTGCTTTGTTCTTGCCTGCTCGGTTTTGGTTGGCCTTTGCCTATTTTGTTATTTGAGTTTGGCCTGTCAGTGTTCTGTCTGTTTCCCCTGTCTGTGTGTCTGTGTCTGATTGCCTGTCACCTGTTATGGTGCCGCCCTGCTCGTCATCTGCAGTTTAAAGGTTTGCTTGTTCCTTCATTCTTTTTCCGGTCGTCATCATATGTAGAATGTGCTGCCTGTTCTGGGGTCTCTGGCTTATCTGCTATGTTTGGGACTTTGCCAACCATGACTGAGTTTCTCGTGAGCTTTCTGTTAAAAATAAATCTGCAAACTGATGCTAAACCTGTTTTGTGTCCTGCGTTTGGGTCCTCAACCTGCTTTTGCACTGGGCACAATCCTGACACAATGATGGTGAGACAGGTGGTCCAAAAGGCAACAAACCAAAATCAAAAACAATGCAATAATCCAGGCATAGGAGACAGGCGAAAACCAAAATACAAAATTCAAAGTAATCCAACACATAGGCACATAAGATAAGCAGAGACGCTCGACAAAGAACAAACACAATGTGAAAAATGACAAAGAACACACATATATATATATATAAAGAGAGTTGATTAACAAGGCACAGGTGAAACCGATCAGGGTGGAGCAAACAGTCAGAAAAAACACAAGAGCAGGAAACAAAGTGAACGAAAACAAGAGGTATGGATAGCAAAGTAAAACAGGAAACACAGAACAAATTAATAAATGACACAAGGAAAAGACAACACAGTGAATGAGAAAAGACAGGAAGAGCAAGAGTTTAACAAAATAAAACAGGAAACAAAAACATCAAACACAAAACCATAACAATGTTTTTTGTGGACTTGTGGCTGACTTGTGGCTTACGACCGTTTTCCCTGGGTAGCCCAGTAGGGGGGTACTGCAGGAGTATGGGGTACCAAGGCCGTTGCTATGAATCATCAGGATCTCATATAACTGGAGTGAGAGTGGTGTCCGTCTTCTCAGCAGGAAGTCAAATATGTTTTCAGTGGGTATTTGGCTCAGCCAGGTTTGTCCCTTGTCACCAATTCTGTTATTTTCTTGGACAGGACCCTAAGGCACTTCTCTACACTTTGCAGATGATGTGGTTCTGTTGGCTTTATCAGACCGTGACCTTCAGCACGCACTGGGTCTGTTTGCAGCTTAGTGTGAAGTTATGCGGGCGTTGTACCAGACTGACATGAAGACTTAAGTCAAAGCTTTTGATTTACCAGTCAAACGCTGCTTCTTCGCATCAAATTGTGACAGTTGAGGTGGTTTGGTATCACTTGGGAGATTTTTGGGCACGTCCAACTGGTAGGAGACCCCCGGTTAAACCCCCAAAACACCCTGGAGAGATTATATATCTCATCTGGCTTGGGAATGCCTTGGGATCCCCGAGGACGAGCTGGAAAACGTTGCTGGGGAGAAAGATGTCTAGACTACCTTACTCAGTCTGCTGCCACTGTGACCCGGCCCCGGATATATGGCAGTAAATGGATGGATGGATGCTTCACTAAATGATAATCTTACGACATGCAGCATATTTACTTGCAGAGTTTATGTTTTTGGCATTTAACAGGAATCCCAAATTGAAAAATTAACTAAAGTTTTACAAGATCTTTCCAACCCTAAACCATGCTACATCAGTCCCATGAGTAAACAGAAAACTCCCAAGAGCTTTTGCATATTTTAAAAATGTCCTTTCCTGTTCTTATATCTTGTTTTAACATTGTGTCTGGTTTTGTCTTTTTTTTGTCACCACAAGCTGCTTTTAACATCCTTGATTTTGATTAGCAAATGAAAATGGAGGCTATGTGTGTGTGTGTCACATGTAGTCACCCACATCACATGCAAGTATTGAAGAGATACCTTCCACAGGGGAAGTGTGGATGTACCTTAATCCTGCAGCATGAAGATGCACGGGTTGGAGAGATGGAGAAGAAGGGGGTGAAGAAGAAAGAGAAGGTGCTCAAGGTGGAGAAACAGAATGGGAGAAGCTGAAGTAGGATGAAGTAAAGGAGGAGGAGGAGGAAAACTCATCAGCCGGGTTTCAGTCAGTCAGGATTTCCCCTCTGTCAATCCTCACCTCGGGCCCCTGAGAGAGATGGAGTGAATAAGAGAGGAGGATAAAGACGGAGTGAGGGAGAGAGACAGAGACAGATGAGAGAGAGATGGAGAGGGGAATCACAAGTGAGACAGAGGCAAAAAGGAGAAGAGACAAGGAGACAGGAGAAGAAACAAGGAGAGCAAAGAAGAAACCAGTAAGGAAGTTCTTTTAAAAATCCAAGCAGGGAAGACAGTCATAAAGTCAAACGGATCAGATGAGAGTTGCAGTTAGTATTAGTGCATGTTACCAGATGAGATTATGTATGTTCTTCTAATTTAAAGTCATAATCCTTAAGATTTTCATGAAATCAAACCCCATTTTTCATATTATTTAGAATTTTCTGCAATAGCCATCCAATGTATTTATATTCTGTACTTGGTAGTGGTGGAGACCGCCATTCCCGTGCTGGATTACCTATTCACAAGGGATTTGCAGGAAACTATGGATACTATTTTATTCATTTATTGTGCTATTTATATATGCTTTTATTGTGAAACAGCCACAGGAAAGACAGTATATTTGTCACATGCTAACCGGGATTGTTCGAGAGAGAACAGCCACAGTGTGCTGATGATATCGGCAACAGGCTGCACACCTTCAATTCCTCAGCAAAGTAAACAACTTTCTGCTGTTGCTGTTGTGTTCATTTTTGAACTTCTTTTTTAAAACAATGTGAATTGGTTTGGATGCACTTTACACTTATATAGCTACCTGTTGCTCTGCTCTGATTTCTGACAAAGTATCTGCTTAAAGAGTGCTGTAGTATTAAACTGAACTTCCTGTTACCATGGTAACCAAGAGTGTTGCCAAATCAATCACGACTGAAATCATAAAGTATCACAACTTTAATTGGTTTCCAACTATCAATGATTTTCCAAATCTTTACAGTGTTTCTTTACAACCTATACTCACAGGAAGTGTGAAAAGCCCATTTTCCTGACTGTATTTACATTTTATCATCTAAATATTTATTTATGACAGGTTTTATGTTTTCTTTGTGTTTTCTTTGCATGACTTTTTTTTAAAGATCTGAATTTACCACCTGGGTAAACTTGCAGATTTGAGTTCAGCTCCCTGAGGTCTAGCTCTAGCAAGAATTGTTAATGTTTGCCAAACGTTTTTGGACTAACAGACATCATGACAATAGAATATACGTGCTCTAGGGATTGATACTGACTGTAAAGAAAAAGAAGGAGACAAAGCGCGACTGAGGGGATTTGGTGCTGAAAATAAACCTAGAAGTGATCAAACTGATAAAATGAAGCATAAGTTGCCCAAAAACTCAAATGTTGTTAATTTTCAACAACATAAACTGAAACTCAGTAACATGCGCTAGTTTATAGAAGCCAAAAACTGAACTAGGAATGCTGTTGCTAAAAACAGCTGAAAAGAGATTCTAAACATTCCTGTTGTTCCTCTATCATATTAAAAAGGGTAAAATGTCGTTTTCAGCGGCCACAAGCAGTGCGATTTTCATTACCAGGTGTGTGCTCGTACCAGTCTATGGATCGTACGTGCGCTCAACTTGAACTCATGAGTGAGCATAATACGAAACACAATCACTTTCATACAGAGATCCCGCAATAAACACTGAAACAACGGCATGCCGGTGTTATGCCAATTTCTGCATGCCCGCCGCAAATTGCTTGCACCTCACGGGAGGTAAAGCTCATAAATGCCTATGCTTAGAAAAGAGGTGGATGCAAATCTCGGCAGGTAGCCTTCATCATTATGGAAGATTTAATTGGACTTTAATATTTGTAACCCACAGAAGACAATCTACAAATGTGTACAATGATGCGCAAATATTTCACTATCTGTAAATGTGTATTTTTACATCTGTGATGTGTAAAATCATATCCACAAAAATACAGGGTGATGTGTACACACAAAACTGTTTTTACACATTTGCAGATTACTTCGTGGGTCATGTTACATTTGCAACTTCCTTTTTACACATTTATGTAATTATGTCCAATGTGTACTGCAGAGATACATTTACCTGACGCTTTTATCTAAAGCAACTTACAATTGCTATACATGTCAGAGGTCGCACTGGAGCAACTAGGGGTTAAGTGTCTTGCTCAGGGACACAATGGTGGATGGGTCACAGTGGGGGATTGAACCCGGGTCTCTCACAGCAAAGGCAGGCATCTTATCCATTGCACCATCACCACTCAATTGGTAAATAAATATATACACAAATATCTGTACAAAGATCTTTTTATTTCACATACAAAGTGTTGTTTACGCATTTGTAGATTCATTTCTACACACAAAACTGTTTTTACACATTTGCGGATTGCTTCCTGTCAATTTGCAGGTCACGTGACATTTGTAACTTCCTTTTTACACATTTGTGGAATTTTGTCCACTCTGTCCCGCTGAGATCTGTAAACAGAGATCTGTAAATTTGAGACTAATTTACTAGCTACACCAGCAGGTGGCAACAGCGACATCCTCTCACATGAATTGAAAGGATATTCACGGCGCCAGAGCCCTCTGCAGGGCACTAGCTAGCTTCATCCTCGTCTGTAGAGACCACGAGGAAAAGGACTGTAGCCTTGTTTCAACCAGCAGCGGAAAAATAAAGTGGAGAATCTTCTTTTAACTCAACTCTGGTGATTCAGGATCGTGTTCATCCTTGTCCTCTCAAGGTAACATTAAGTCTGCTGTGCAGTTTGCTAACTTTGTGTCTCCTGTGGTGAGTTAGCTGTGTAACGATAGCCCACGTTACACATAACAAGCTCATATTAAATCATTTAGTTCACCTGGAGAGATTTTATGATTTTCACAATAATTGGTTATTCCCTCGACAACTGGAGTTAGCCAATGCCAATCTCTTATATAGCTTCCATTTACCGCAGTCCGGTGATCAGTTAACTATATACCTTATAACTAAGTTATAAGGTATATAGTGATAAAATCAGTAGGCTAGGATAGTTTGACAGATCAGTGCAGAATGATCATTATCTTAGTGACAGTAAACCATGACGTCACCAGTGTTGGGCAGTAACGCGTTACTGTAATAAAATTACTTTCCCCAGTAACTAGTAGTGTAACTAATTAATTTTCTAAAACAGTAATATTATTACAGTTACTAAAGCAAGTAACGCTCGTTACTGAACGCACCACCACTGTGCGGCAGGTCAGCGGGACCGGACTTTGTTGTTCATGTCAGCTGATAGCCAAACACTAAAGGAGGAATGGAGAACCAGGGAGAGAGGCGTTCTTTCCACAGCTGGAAGTAGCTACTGCCATTATTGTGTCACAGCCTAAGATGCAAAGAACATAGTCGTCTAGTGTAAACTCTGTGCGACCAGCAAAAAGCTTTCATCCGCAAACATTTCTACATCTGATTTATTAAAGCATCTGCTGAAGCAGTGTTTCCCATAATTAGCCTATAATTTGGATAGGACCGCCACATATTGATTTTCTAATTGGAAGTTACAAATGTCACGTGACCTACAAATTGACAGGAAGCAATCCGCAAATGTGCTAAAACAGTTTTGTGTGTAGAAATGGATCCACAAACGCGTAAATCACACTTTGTATGTGAAATAAAAAAATCTTTGTACAGATTTAATTGTGTGTATTTGCAAATCGTGTGATATTTGTGTATATATTTATTTACAGATCTCTGCAGTACACATTTGACATAATTACACAAATGTGTAAAAAGGAAGTTACAAATGTAACATGACCCACAAATTCACACGAAGTAATCTGCAAATGTGTAAAAACAGTTTTGTGTGTACACATCACCCTGTATTTTTGTGGATATGATTTTTCACATCACAAATGTAAAAATACACATTTGTAGATAGTGAAATATTTGCACATCATTGCACACATTTGTAGATTGTCTTCTGTGTGTTACAAATATTAAAGTCCAGTTAAATCTTCCATACATCATCTGTTCTGCCGAATTATGCATCCACCCCCTAGTCAGTGTCCTTTTCAGACACTTTGCTGTGCACATGGATCAAATGCAGTTATCATGGTATATTTTTGCTGAATCTCATGGAATGCTACTTCCACTAAGTGTAATAAAATATTGATGACTCAAAACGTTCATAAAATATACACTTCAAATCATTTATGACCATGGATTAAATCCCACAAAGAATATTATTGTTAGGAATGTGGTTTTTGTGTTCATGTTTCCTGTTTAAGTCTGTTTTTGGTTCCGTGTTTCTCTGTGTAGTCTTGCTTAGTTAGCTCCTAGTTTTGTGTCTCAGTTCATTCTTAGTATGTGTTATTTTGCCCATGTCTAATCTGAGTTCTGTTTTGTCCTTGCTGTTAATGTATGGTGTTTTGCATCTGTAAGTGTCTCTCTGTTCCCCCCTGCTGTCTCTCTGCCTGTCTGCTTGTCTCTCTATTTTCCATACACTCGGCCTGCCTCGTTAGCCCTGATCCCGCTCACCTGTGTTGCTCCCGCCCCGCTCGTTAGTCCCTGTGTATATGTATGCCTGCTTGTGTCTCCAGTCTTTGTCATGTCCTGTGCGTCTAATGTTGAGTGTTCCTGCCTGTTCCTTCGTTTTCCCTGTTCTGGATTATTCCCTGTGTTTTTGGATCGCCTTGTGTTTGTGGATTACCTTTGTTTGGACTCCATGTAAGCCTGTTTCAGTTTAGTTCTGAGTTAATAAATCACCTTTTGAACTGCATCCTCCTCTCGCTTCGCCTTTGTCTGCATTTGGGTCCTCAACTCAGCCAACCTGTGACAGTTATATTGTTTTTAAGCAGTTCTTGGAGGCGCGTGCAGTTTTTGGAGGGCATGCAGAATTTGGCAAAACACCGGTTGTTTTATGGTGTTAGTGGACTGCATTTTGTTAACTACTCGGCTCGGGAGCTTGCATGCAGCTACATACCGACCCGATACCTTCACATAAGAAGCAGAATAGTGGCTGTTCCAAGCAACAGAGAAAACAGCCATTTGCTTCATTTCTAAGTGAGGTTACAGCCCACTGACAAAAGTAAAAAAGTGATTTTATTATATTTCACTTAAACTACATATAGCGACTTTAAGAAAGTGACTTGCAGTTGTGTTGTGAAGTAAAGCTGTGTGGTTTCAAGTCTGATTACAACAATGATTTGACCACGATGACTAATTTGATCATTTTTAAATTGAGTCTGTGCACGTTATCTTGTATAGGATTCATATTCCCTGCCTTCTGATTATATTAAGGCTCAGATCAAACATGCTTGATTTTAACAACTGAAAACAGGTGCAAATCTAAACATAACCCTTAAGTTTGAGCTAGTTAATAAAACTATGAACACAGTGTACAGCGCACTAAGCACTAATTTGGTCATTTGCATAACTATGGTTAAAAATGTTTTTAGAAGTCTGGTTCCCATATAACTGTTATTTCAACAGCAATGGAATTACTGAATTTGACCTATATATCAAGAGTTATTTTAACCTGCAAATATCATCTAAAGAGGTTAGTCTTTAAATGTATGTTGTCTTCTCAGTTTTCTTGTTTGTTCCTTACTTGAGGAGTTCTTTTAAAGGTGAAGTCTTTATCTTAGAATGCAACTCTGGCAACTTCAGCTCTTTGCATGTTAGGTCACAACTTAAAAATTCATCAGCAAATATTATCCAGAGGTTCCAATATAACCAAACTCCAGCTTCTGTTTACATGCTGAAATAGTTGAGATAAGAGTAATTTGATTAGAAAAAACTGTAAGAAACATCTGTTAACAACATCATCAGGCTCAGTTAACTGCAGACAATGCAAAGACACACACACACACTGTGACATCTAAGAATTGTGAATTTTGGTATGTATCACAGCAAAGACCTGATTAACCTCTATGACTGACGGACAAAAACAGTATCAAAGAAACAAGAATGTGTGGATAAACGGTAAGAAGTTCTGCATCGTTTTTGTGTGAGTGTGTCATCTTGTGTGCAGGCCTACAGTTCGGGCATACAAAACGTTGCTCAGCTAAAAATAAATAAAAGGGAGAGAGAGAGAAAGAGAGAGAGGAGCGAAAAGCATTGTGCACTGTGAGTCACGACCAGGAGTGGTGATGACGATACACTCTCCTCACCACACTCACTGACACACAAGCACACCTTCTCCTCCCCATTCAGATGCTGACAGGGAGAGTGCCGGTTCTCAGCACCAAAACAGCAAGACCTCCAGAAACTCCTAACGACTTTTCACAACACACAGACACATCACAAACAGTGTATCAAAATATATTCTCTATGGTCTTTAGATTTTTCCAAAATCTGAATATAAAGAAAAACATTTCTTACATTGTTTTCCCCAGAGAGGTTCCCATTAAAGTAAACCTTATACCACTTTTACACTCCTTAACATGATTTATAATAAACTGTATTGAACAAAGAAAAAATGTGTTTTATCCAAATGTTGGTGGATTTACTCTCCACAACATCGCTGTGTACGTGCTGTTTACGGACACGTACCCGACTCATCTCCCAAAATAATAGAAAATAAAAATTATATTGGTACCACAAAGGATGAGTCATATTCAATGCATCTGAAAGTACGTGCTTTTAAAAAACAAGTTTGGCAATACAGGGATTTACTGTCACTAAACACAAATTCCACCACATCTTTAGCGATAGCACTATGCTTTTAATTTAATTGTCTCCATTGTTAGTTCATATAACACAGTGTTGATTGCTGGCATCCAGGTAATGAATGCTTTTACATTAACAGACAGGCAAGTCTTTCCTGGAACAACTATCACAAAATTAGATGAAACGGGACAAACCACTAAAGCGCAGATTACATACTGTGGACAAGACCAAATGTGAACATGTGAGAAGCAGTTAATTGTACTTGTATCACTTCTTTACATGGTTGTCATGTGACAGTCTTAGCCTTGTAGTAAAACTGTGAAAGGTTTGGCAACTGAAACTGTTTGGTTAAGGATACGATAGCGTGTTAGTCTTGACAACATGAGGGAAATGCTGACGGAAAATTTAAACTTCAAAAGTGTAAGTGAAAAGTTTTTTGGATGGAGTTAAATGGAATCTGGACTCTCTATCGTGTGACTGACTAAAATCTCAATTTGTCCCAGGTTTGGTTAATGTCATGACAAAATGTCAAGCTCTGTGACTAAAACCTCCACTCCAGAGCTTGTCCTTCTCCAGTTATCAAAGTACTCATTTTCTGATTTAATAGGGAAATACCACTTGCATGAAGAACTCATTTATTACTCAGTTATTCCTGTGCTCTCGGACAGATCGATCTATTTTTGTCAGCATGCACATCTCAAAGCAGAAACTTGAATGAAACAGTGTGATCTGGGGCTTTGCTCATTCTTTCCAAAAAAACCCATTTTTTCCCAGCCTTTGAATTGACGTGTCAATTTCTGCATGTGTGTAAACCTTTTTATGTCCGTTTTGTAAAACCAGTTGGGACAATTTTCCATCGTCTCCAGTTTCTGTTTTTCTCTCCAAAATAAAACTTTAAACCCCAACCACCAACTTAAGAAAGATGCCTCCACCAGCTTCAGTCTGAAAAATGTAACAGAGATCAATGTTTGATTTCATGCAGGCTAAAATTTCAACCAAACACTAAACACAAACTTCACTGTATATTTGTACAAGATCTCTCAAATTCATCATAGCACTGGCTACATAGCAAATCCAGGTATTTTTCTATACATCAAACTTTTTTCTTCTTAAAAGGTGCCATGTTATTCAGTTTTCACTTGATTTTGATCCTACAGAGGTTTAGGATAGACAACAATGTTCTTCTTCTTACAGATAAATACTGTTTAGTTACAAATTGAATTTAATTAGTTAAACTGAGGACATAAACCTGATAATAGATTTTCATACAGCTTAGTGAGGGAACCAATCAGGGGTAAGTCCAGATGTGATGTGTTTACAACTGTTACAGCTCCAACACGGAGCAAAATTCAAAAAGGTTGTGTCAACAAATCCCAATCAAACACCTCTTGTACTTTGTTAAATTTTGATCTTGAACTCACTTTCAAAGATGATGACCAACTGACCACTGGCGTGCACATATGTTAAAAACAATAGTGGAAAGACAAGCTAAAGATTAACTCGGTAACCACTTTCATTCTATAGAGAACCTGTTTTTAACAGTCTTGTTGTATGTTTGAAATCAGTATTGAGAAAAAGCTGCCACTCAAGAGTTTTGCTTTGTATTATACTGGTGTTATCATGTCATGGTCCTTTGCTTGTGGAAAATGAAAAGGTGGAGGAAGGAGAAACCACAGTAAATGGGTGAAATCACTTATTTGCTAAGAGAAACAGCCAGTCAGAGGGCTCTGTCTTGCTGACTGTCTCCAGCGTCAATTCAACATACTGAAATGGTGAATTGGCTGCACCTGCCAGTGGTGCCAGGCTAAAGACCCTCAACACAACCAATGTGTTTATTAAATAGTTTTATATTTTTTATTTTAAAAAAGTAACAAATTGACTTCATACAATGGCCCATTTGAGTGCCCTATGCGGAATCTTTGGACCAGTTTAAGTTAATCAAATGTAATTTACACCTAATATAATGAAATCCAATATCACAACACCCCTGACCCTAAAGATTACCTGTTTACCACTTACCTGACACTGTGTCAACAAAAATAAAACATTTTAAGCTAAGCATTTAGCTTAAGTAGCATTTGTTGCAGCGGTATTGTATTAGAATCCATCACATTGCACAAGCGTTGGATTTATTGCACATACGGCACATTATAATCACATCAGAAAAATAGTTTGTTATTCCATATAACAAGAATCAGAAGTTAACATAGTATGAATATGGTATAAAAATGACACATAATCAAAAACAAAGCACTAAATATGTTTCTTGTCCATGCTCTCCAGAACTGATCGGATGTCCCTATAGAGAACAACATAATTGGTCTGCCTTACAAAACCAGTACAAACCACTGCTGAAAAATAAATCTGTTTTATGATTCAACACTGCTAGGTTACATTGTTGTTTGGGTTCAAATATCTACTTCAATGAAGTTAGGGGATCTTCATCTTCATGGTTCCAATAGTAAAAACAAGGTTAAGGTTAGGAGTGGTCATGCTTTGAAAACAACAGCGTTGACTGTCAGTCAGAAACAGGAAACAAACAGCGTTCTCCCGTGTTCAAGAGTCCAATATTTTCTCTCTACGCAGCCTTTGTCGCTCTATAACAGCATCACCTTACATCCTCATTTGCTTCGGGCATAATTACTACAGCTGCTAGAGGGCTTTGTCAGTCCTGATGCAACAGCATGAACCTCAGTATAACTTACAACCTGCAGATAAACTATTGTCTTGTGAAAAGAAGTGACTGGCAACTGCATGTTTTATAGAAGACATACTGCAGTCTACACATTGTGCTCAGGCCAACAGTGGGTGTTAGCAGCAAGAAGGACTGCAGTGTGAGGGGAAATGGCCATTCCAGTTGGCTGAAAAATGGCAAAGTAGGGTTTCACCAAAATCCTCTTTCACACTTGATTGGATGAATTTACTACTTTCTTGGTTCTCATTGGTCTTTTAAAACTAGTTTCTGAATAAACTGGTGCTATGAAGACAGATAATTATGCTTCGTTCATTCAAACCTAATTGGACTACAGCTATGTTTTCACAGGCATGCAACAAATCCCAACTGAACGCTCCCCTTATGGGGTCAGCCTCAATCCATTCTCATTGGATTTTTTCCAGCGTAAAACCTTTGTAGATCTTGCGAGATTTAATCTAAAGTCAAGCAGTTCATTTTGCATATATCAAAAAGTGGGCAAAAGGGGGGGAATCTGTAAGAATAGACAGCCTGATCTCATGTGACTCAGAGAAGTAAGTAAAACCACGTCCACAGCTTTAACCTAACCTTACCCTAAATGATTAACTGAACCTTTACAACAAACACTAGCTGGGGAGAACATTATGCAAACAATCACAGCAGCAAATTGGCTGTTATTTGATTAAAATAAAAATGTGTAAGATTAATACAAAAAAATGGTGGTCACTTTCTGTGGGAAATTACACAAAGATTTAGGGCTTTTGTAGAATATGTCCAAAGTAGGGAGAAAGAAAAATTATTACACTAGAAATTCTGACTGAAGGAAATATAAATGAATCTGACAAAAGCAACAGATAATGTATATTAAGATAAATGTCTCGCTTAATGATCATTTTAAGATTCTTAAAGGAGAAAGACTTGATTTGCAATTTTCTTTATTTTCTTATCCCATGAAAAGACCAAATCTAACAGTGAGTTAAACAGTCTCTCAATTATTTCCGAGTTTTCTAACCTGTTTGTGACACTACGGGTAAATAGCGCATTTATTTTCACTTGCGGATTGATACACATCTGGTTCACTAGAGTATTTTCAGCAACAGGACAATGTATATAGGACTGACTCTAAATAAACTACAATAACCACATTAGTAGTAACAGGAACATGTCACTCAGAGCAAAGCACATCGACTGATTGTTTTTGGACAACAGTGGCACTCTATGGCACAGAGAAATACGATATAGGTATATGGCTACACAGGCAACACTTGTTAGAATGATCAAGTCATTGTTGGTTTTGGTCTTTTGTTTGTTAACCATAAGAAAACTGTAGAATTTCACCAGCCTCATCCTTTAAAATCACATTTTAAGTTCCTCAAAAACCTTTTTAGCTTTTCCTGGTGTATTAGCCCATAGTATCTCTAGTATCTTACACACTGCAAACCAAATGGAAGGTGGAACATAACAGAGGGCATCATTATTGGCCAACCTACACACACTAACGATATCACACAAAAAAATATCACACCACTCAATGATTAGCAAATAAATTATGTAAATGATTATAATTTGTGTTTATACTTTGATGACACTGATCAGATTACTTGAAAAAAATTTAATCTCTGATAAATACTCAAAAGGTGCATTTGTGGGGTGCACACACCACTCATCAACCAGATGTAAACATCACTGTAATGCCACAATACAGTCTATGGATAATCTGCCAAAATAAATGCTGAAACAAATAGTCTATTTTTGATAACAAAGCAGCAGATGCTGGGTGTTGTGGTTTTAGCACCTAGATTCAAACGTAACTCATGCCTTTTTGTAGCCAACGTCTTCAAAACCCCTTGGTCTCAGTTTAAGCCATGATGTCATCTCTTCTGCACTGCTAGCTCATATTAAACATTAGATATTTAGAAACATCCCACGATTTATCATACACAGGTGAGGTGAGGTCAGGGCAGAGATACTCTCTTTACACTTTGATTCAGATAAAACATACTGCATCATGCATATGATGATATGAAAACTCCCATCAAAGCTGTATTATACAGTATTTATTCATATAATATATTTAGTGTTAGAGAGCATGTCAATAATCAGACATCATGAGTCATTGTGGATACTTATGATTAGATAATGTGTATAGCCTTAAAGCACAGTGTTACTGGACCTGGAATCAGTCTAATAGTAGTGTTTAAAATGTACAAGTTAAAAAAGCCAAACTAAATATATAACAAACACACTATGTGATGATTTGATCGCTGTTAAATAGTGCTACAGTGTTACCATAACACCAATAGCTTGAAGAGGATACAAAATACACAACAAACAATTCTCACTATTTGATGATTGACCATTTTGCATCCCCACTTTAATCCTTGTGATTTGGTGTTGGAAATATTATCATTCTGAGCTCAGTACACACAAAGGAAGCAACAACACAAACATCACGTTTAAAGACGTCCAATAAAGTGATACAAGTCATACAATCACCACAGCAGTACACAATAACTAACTAGTAGCCAATTATTTCAATAAAACACCAAATAGCCCATTGACAAACTTTGTGCTGTAATTGTATGCAATACAAACATACACGCTAATTTTCTTGTGAAAATTAGTGTGTGTGTGTGTGTGTGTGTGTGTGTGTGTGTGTGTGTGTGACAACTGTTGACAGTGTGTTCTGTGGATTATCCTGATAAATGAGGATACTGTAAATATAACATGTCAACGCTGTGAGCACCACAAACAAAATTCCATTCACTTCCATTGTATTGGGGTTGAAGTAAAAATATCAGTGATGGATATCTCAAAACCTGCACAAATAAAACCAGAATATCTGCATGGCTACGGCAACCTAAAGGGAACCTGAGAAAATATGTTTTGGCAATTTGGGTGAGCCTTTATATAAATCTAGGACAAAATGAATTTACCCTGATTTTAGCAGTGATAATTTCTCTGAACACAGAGAAATGACCCTAACCTGGAGTCATGCATTTTTAAACTTCCAGCAGGCTATGTTTTGAAAATGCAAATTTGTAGTATGTTACAAAAGGCAGTGGTTTACTACTTTTTACAAGACAAATAAAGATAGTAGGTCAGGGCAAGCATCTTGACCCCTGCAGCCAACATAACTAAAATTCATCAACATGATCATGCCGTTAACTCACTCTTTGATTTACAGTATAGGCCCTATATATAATTACTACAACAATAAAACCAATTGTTTAGAAACAGGGAGAGACTTTTTGTTTTAGTAGGACACAGAAAATGTTGGCCTGAATCTCTGCACCAGGTCATGGTGCCCTCTGCTTGTACTGGTAACTACAGCATTATTACAAGGGCAAGTAAATCTAACGTGACGTCGAGGTGTTGCCTGAACTGTCTATGATATGATGACTCACACTGAGAGGTGACAACAGGTATTTGGGAGGGGACTTTACAGCTCCTGGTGCCAAAAACAAAGAGTATACAGCAGATACAGTGGATGTTAGAGTCGGTCACAGCCTATGCACGCTCAAACCTGCTCAGATATCATCAATAAACATTTTTAATCACCGGGTAGCTTCACATCATCACATAGTTTTACATCTACATAGGCCTAATAAATAGCTGAATAGCCCAGTGTGAAAGGTGACCCAACAAAAAAGTTTATCTTCCAAGTTAAACTGCAACCAGAAGACTGATGTTATACGTGACAGTTACAATATCAAATTGACTGGTAAGCGGTATGCCTGTGCACTGGTTTACATCACAACAACATTAATCCTGATTAGAAATATTATACTGATGTGACAGGACATGTGAAATACCAGGTACACTATTAAGTCACTAATACACAGCCAAGACCCTCCTGTAGGTATATCTAAGAATTTTAAAAGGCTTATTTCAGTGAGGTATAAAATGTGCATGCTGCAACTTGTACATATCATTTCTAGATGTGTTTATAGGCTACAGAGAGTTTTAAACATTCACAAGAACAAAAATCCTCTAAATGTATGAGACTTAATTCAACATAGGTGACACAACGATTCTTGGCATGTATAAGAGAAGGAAATCCAGCACCTCAAGCCCCTGCACAGACACAACTCCTGCTCATAAGCACCAAGCAGTCATAACGAGCCTCACGCAAAGTGCAATTTAAAGAGTGATTTGGGTTTGACGTCATCCTCATCCCCTAACACATCTCAGGCCGTGCAATTACCTTTCTCGAAGTGAGGCAGATGGGGAGGACAAGGAGGAGGAAGGTCGGTCGGACGATCGGTGTCTCTGTCTGTCTCTATGCGCACCTCGGTGAAAACATCCAAAACGTGGGTCCCCTTGTTTTCTCAGGCGCACAGCTGGAGGCTTCCACGACAGCGATAGAGTCCACCCTGGCACACGTCACCTCATTTGCTCTTGTTTTCGTTGTCATTGTTCTCTCCTGTGAGACAGAAAGACAAGACACGCATTGTGAGATTTAACTGTCTATAAAGTAAAGTCTGTGGGTGTGCGTGCAGACCCGGTCTCCAGAACACGGTCAGGACAGAGATGCAATGTAAATGTGAATTTGGAGAGAGGTGGAGAAACTTTATGACCTGCAACCGCTGGATATCAGACTGCGCCACACAGCCACAAAGAAAGTTTTTCAGAAAAGTCTCCGTTTTGCGCACAGACTGATATAAACCCGTGCAGTAAAATGCAAAAATTATATCAAGAAATCCATGGGTACGTTTAACTCCAATCACATCCCCACCAAACAGCATCAAACTATGGCTTTTGTTATTAAACGCACTAACTTTAGAGAGAAACGCGAGGTCACTCCACAGGTCAGAGGTCACGCTGGTTCCCTTTACGTCATCTCTGTCTGTTCTGTCGTTTCCAGGAGTTTTTTTGTTTGCTTGCTTTGTCTTGTCAAAGTCCATTAACGGAACATGTTCCCTGCTTACATGCGTTGCAGGCCATATGGCAACCTGCAAGAAGGCGTAGATCGTTCAAGCAACTGCATCTTCTGCGTAGCATTTCGCAGCCTGCACAGGCTTCATCACCAGTGCTTTGCTCATGGGTTGGGTCACATGTCACTTTCGGAAATTACAGATACGCCTGCTGGGATGTTTAGCAAGGTGTGCTCATCTTGCAGCTGCACGTCATGAACTCTGTTTTTTTCCTCCTTTGTTTCTTTTCTGGTACCTATACTTTGCCATAGAGACAAGCCATCTAAACGCTTTAATCCTAACAATATATTGTCGTGCTAAACTTCAGACCTGTAACTTGCAGGTCTTGCAGCGCAAAGGGGGCCTAATATTTCATAGTGCGTCTCATTTATGAGTAGGCATGCACGTCTTCCATCTTAAAACTACACTTGGCTGCTATTTGGTCCTATATTGCAAACATATTTTAGCATGAATTATGATAATTCACAGTAATGCTCCCTTCAAATGTGAGGGCACTGCAGAGAACAAACTGAGCATAAAGTTGCATGTGCTTTTCTTCTCGAGGCTAAATTGAATTGCATCTCCTTTTGTTCTTTTTACTCTGTCTTTTAAGGAAGAGAATTCTCATGTCTGACTTTTATTTTCATCGGTGTGATTACTTTGCGTACACACACCACTGATAATTCACATACAGCATGGGAGGCCAGAGTTTTGCTGTGCAGCAGAACTTGTGAGTATATTGACCGAGCCGTCAAGCTGCAAACATTTAGGGTTGATGTTGTTTTACCCCCCTTTTTTTGTTTTTGTTTTGTTTGGTAGGTCAGGCTGAAGGGACGTGATTGTGTCCGGTTCTCTGTGTGCTATTTGTGGGGAACGTTGACAGAGAACAGTGATGGGCAATGCTTGAGGTGGATTAACTACTATTCACAAAACTCGGAGGGAGACAGGTGTGCGTTTCCACAGTGTGTGTGTGTGTTAAAGGAGAGGCTGCGTGCATGTTCGCACGGAGGCCACACACACACACACACACACAGTGTATGAGGCAGTGATTGCAGATGTTCCTTTTTCCTCTCCATATACCAAACTGGGCTTCTCTCTATGTTAGGATGGCCTTGTTGGGGAATCCCTTGCATATGCACTTTACTTACATGTGTGTGTGCGTGCGTGTGTGTGTACGTTTCCCCACATTATTTTTTTTTTGACGGGATTGGGGGTTCACTGACGTCCAAGCAAAGTGGCACCCCGCCCTCCAAGAGGTAGACGCACGCACGCACTCTCTCTCACACACACACACACACACACACACCCTTCACTGTTTTTCCCACGTGCAACTTGTTCACTGCAAGGGTCTCCCTGTGTTTACACTCTGCTCTGATGGGGGCTACTGTCAATTGTTCAGTGTGGGACGGGGGTTGGGGGTGTGTTTGGCTGAAATAATGACTTAATGTTGCATGACTCAAAGTTTTGGGTCCGAGAACATGTTTGTTGACAGAAACACCAAAACAATCTTTTTTTTCTGGACACTGATGTACGCAAGAGTTTTTGGAAAAACTCGGGCGCGACGTGGCTGCAGAGCTTCGCCACAATTTTTAACAAAGAAGAAAACTGTTGGTTAGGAACAAAAATGACACACGTACAGGGCTAAAAAGCAACAGTGACAAAAACGCCACTGCTATGGCAATGACGAAAATAACAAGAGCAAATGATGACAACAATAAAGCAAAAAGAAAATTCGAGCAGAAAAAGAAAACAAGCCCTTAAAAAATTTAAGATTGTAAAATTCCACTAGTGGAGCCGTCTTCCGATGTCGATGTCTCAGCGCGGCGATTGCGCCCTCCGCAAATGCTTTTTGGGGTAAGGGCTTCCCAGATTAATAGTTATGAACAGCAAGCCCAGACCGCAAAAAGATTCGTGAAGGACATTATCTTCTGTTGCTGCCGTCCGACGGAGACTCCGTGACACCCGGGGAGTCTGCTCTCCTTTTGCTTCCGTGAATTTATCTCCCATCCCGACTCGGTTGATTGTATCTCCAGCCATCGGCAACCCGAGGCGAGTGTGTCCCTCCAACACACACAAACACACACACACACACTAGGAGAGAGAGAGGATGGATGGAGGATGGTGAGAATGAGAGAAAAGGGGGGGGGGGGGGTCTCCGGATGCCAAGGCTGATGCTGCAACTGAGAGCTGTCCAAGGTCCTTTCGCTTTGATTCCCCACTCCTTCTCCAGTTTGAATTCTCCTCTATCTACCCTCCCGTCTCTCCCTCATCCATTCATTTCTCCTCTCCCCCTTCCACTCTCTCCTCTCCCCCTTCCACTCTCTCTCCCTCATATTTTCCTCTCCTTTCTTTTCTTTTTTTTAATCCAAACGCTCGGATGTGCAAAGCCCGTGTGATCACTGAGAGCTGTGCATCGATCCGTATTGTTGTCAGTGTGCTCTCTCTCTGTGTATTATATTCCCTGCTCCGTGGTGTATCTCCGTATAGTGAAGCTTTGGCTCTCTGCAGCCGCTCCAGAGCTCTGGGTGAGGAGAGAGCAAGGCTGTAAACTGCTGGCAATAAATAGAGAGCAGGGAGGGTTCTTATTGGAGAAACCGAACCTCGTCATCAACCAATCGGTGTCTCGCTCATATAGGGACCCCCCTTTTTGAAAAAAAATAGACAGGGCTAACCAAATTGTGATCTATACCAGAGAAGATGTATACTTATATGCATTGATGTAGGGATATGAGCATTTGATGCGGTTATTTGTTAATATGTATTTCTATTTTTTCCCCTCTCTGTTATTTTGCATTTTCTGGGCGTCTAGCGAAGCTGTGGAGTTGAGCGTGGCTTTAAATGATTTATATCATGCTAAATAACACAGAATTATGACGACAATATTAATAAACAAGATATTTGACAGCAAGGATGAGCCGTTTTTTACCTGATCGCAAATAACGCCCCTTCCCTTTCGAGCCAGTTACAAGCTACATGAAGTTATAGGAAATGCAAACATACCAAGCAAAAATATTATAATAAAAATGAGAGTTGTATATTGACAAAGTGTGGGGAGCTTCGCAACGCTCTCCACATCGCATCACAACATAGCAAGAAGCATCTGAGGCGACTCGTGGTCACCTATAGAGTTCACCGGAGGGTACCACAGCAAAAACGACACGGGGGTCTCCAACTGCAAATTCAGCCCGGAGCCACGATGGTTTAGTCATTTACAGCGGGTTTAAAGTTGAAACGAAACACAATAACAATGATATAACCACTAGGATATACTGCAACAGTTTACAACAACAATGTACAACTAAACAAAACAACAACAGCACATTGCTAAGCATCACATCAAGAGTTAATCACTACCGTAAACCACTCATTCTCACACACTCTGAGTTCAAACAATCTTTAATATGTTTTGGTCAAATTCAGCAAAGGAATAATCAAATGGAGAGAACAACTTACCTGCTTATTTCTTGCAACAGTTCCATTAGTTTTCAGAAGCCATTGCAATATTTCAGCCCCCTAAACAACCTTCAGCCTGCCCTCCATGGTACTGCAAGTTACTGTACCGAGGTGGAGGACGGGTCACGATCTGGATCCGGACCTTATCTCCCTCTCCGCTCCCCCCTTGTTTGTGTCAAGTTTGTGTCAGAACCAACATATACCCCCGTCCCCCCGTCCCCCTCTTCCTCTCTCTCCATCCACACCGACCCACTATCACTGATGAAACTCGTCTGCATTTAAGTTGGCTGCCAGCATGCTTTGGGGAGAAAGATGTTTGGGAGGGTGGGGTGGGGTGTATAGGGAAATGGTTAGTGCATACCCAGAGTCCAAAGCCCACTCCAGACCCAGATTCCCCACCCTTTCCCTCCCGCCATGCCCCCCTCTACCTCCTCCCCTCCTGATGTGGGTATTTTTTTATTGGGTGGTCTTTTCATTTGCAACCCAGTCAGTCACGATTCTCCCCCACCGTCTGCACTGCACAGTGACTGCCTTTCCTGACGCAGCCAACGCGTACATTACTCACTTTAGCAGTCACGACTCGGGAATCTGTGTTGTTTCCACCGATATTACACGCTCGGTATTGAATTATTGAGCAAAATCTGGCCCCTCGAGTCGGCATTTGAGCGTTTTGACCGACGAAGAAGTACAGAGTTGTTTTTTGTGTACGTGTGTGTTTGGGGAGGTGGAGGAATGTATCGCAGGTGAAGTGCAATCGGGATTTTGCATGACAAAGACAGGTGGTCGATGTGGGTTTTTCCCCCCCATCAATTGCACGGTAGCCTCGTAACCTGAATTCAAAATACTGAGAAAATCAAAGTCGTGCAGAGACTGGGATTGAGGTGAGCGCGGTTCCTGTTGGTTCTCTGCAGAACTGTACAGACGCATGTAGCCTATTCATCATCTTGCCGATCCGGGTCGCTAATTCAGCACTGATACCTTAATCTAAAGGATGATTCCTTCAGACCCGTTCTTGGAGTAGAGACGATAATAGCAACGCTCCCTTCGCCTCTTGCGCGCCCTCCTCCTCGCTAGGACGCCTTAAACCAAAACCTCATTCAGCACTTAAGTTAGGCGCGTCTGGCTGAACTCAAACACAGAATTTCTATACGACTTTTGCTTCTTTCTCAAACATTTCGTAAACTCACTGCAAACTTGACATTGGGTATACATCTTCTGTTCATTTATACGTGAAGGTAAAGTTGCTTCACTTCAAAAAGGCTGGATTGAACGGTAGGAAATTACGGGACTGACGTAAGCAGAAGAGCTGATCCAAGTCGGTCCGGCTGTTGGCTCCCTCTCTCCGTCTGCCTGCCTGCCTGGCATCCGATGAGGAGGTTCAAACTATATAGGCGGGAAAAACTCTGTTTTAGCATCTTTTCGAGCCAAATGTCTCCCCCCAGTTAGCGCAGCTGTTTTAGAGGAGGCGGGGCGCTTCAGTAGGCTATTTCTTCTCCAACGTCGCTTGGGGAAAGAGGATTCACTCAAATAGATGCTGTTGGTTTCCAAACAGGAGTAAATAAAGGTTTTGGCTGCCAGAAACAACACCAGCCCCCCCCTCCCTCCCGTGCACACATGCATACAAACACACACACACACACACACACAGGCAAACACACCACTACCAGCAACAGCCCACTACCGCCACTTGGTGTGGTTTCAGCACCATTGCTGCTGGACAGCTCCCGGGTTTCCCCATGCGGTGCGCCTGGTCTCTGCTGCTGCAGCAACAGCTCCTTGACTTCACTTCCTCCTCTCCTCCACCGCCGCCTCTCTGTCAGTACGACTCCTCTTAAAAACAAGAATACGGAGGGAAAGGCGTCCTTAAGCGCTTATCAGAGAAGGGTTCCCCTCGCTTTCGCGGTTAAGCAGGGAGATGGGGGGGGGGGGGGGGGGGGGGGGGGGGGGGGGGGGATAAATATGTGATAGAGACTCAACAGCGCCAACAGACAAAGGGAGTTTTTGCACTTGCTTATTTACCAAAAGGGGTGATTCCTACTCTGCAGGAAGGGTTGCTCTATGCTTCGGCTTTATAGTCAAACATGGCTCATAAAGCATGCCAATAAAATCCATGCCTACGACCGAGAGTCAAGTGTTTCTGCGTGCATTAGACAGAGAATGAGGAAAGATTGGGAGAAGACAGACAGCACAGGCACTCGGGAGCATGCACTACCACATACACAAAAGTACACGGAATTAAACATTGCATGTGCAAATGTCTCACTCACCGTGATGCAGGCACATCCTTGCTCTAAACAGGAGAAAGAGAAACACAGAGAAAGATTGAGATTTCAGTGAAAAGCCGCAACAGGAGTCTGGAAGAAATGCAACAGATTAAGTCCTCCATTTGTTATTATGTAGGCTTACAGTGGCACGTCCAAGTTTGCTCAGGATCGCCTCCCTTTTTATACAAGTGATACCCGTCTGTCTATTTCTGGCGCACGATCAAAACTATGATGCTATTTTTAGGTCACAGTACGAGGAAGGGGAAAAACACTCACAAAAGGCATCGCTTAGGAACATTACGTGAAGTGCATGTAATGTAAATTAATTTTGCCTCTCCAGCTCTGCACAAGAGCCCCGATTCCCCTCCGTTGCATCATTGCAGTGATTTTTTTTTTTTTTTTGGGGGGGGGGGGGGGGAATGT
>NC_060171.1:8163686-8223116 GCF_021292245.1 Micropterus dolomieu
TTTTGGGGGGGGGGGGGGGGGGGGCAATCTGCCTTCAACAGCACCACCACCTCCTTCTCATCCTTAAAACACACTACTTTCACCACCAACAACTAAATTCTGGAACTGATCGTCGCTGCAAAGATTATCGACAATATTTGATGTCTTGTCGCCCTCTTCAGAAGATTCTCGTCCCAGTGTCACTTCAGCTGCTGAAACTCATGAACGCAAAATAGATCCAAATAC
Source organism: Micropterus dolomieu (assembly GCF_021292245.1). Lineage (NCBI taxonomy): Eukaryota > Metazoa > Chordata > Actinopteri > Centrarchiformes > Centrarchidae > Micropterus > Micropterus dolomieu. Next base: position 8,163,912 of record NC_060171.1, read on the forward strand.
TGATGAACGCGGATTACCCGACGCTCCCTGCGGGATTTTCTTTTTTCTTTTAGTCGACGGAGCACAGTAAAATTGAGTAATTGAGCTTTGCTGACGAGAAGAAGAAAAATAATAAATAAAAAGCCATTTTTTGTTGAAGGGCTGCGTCAGTTACTAGGCATTGACGTCACGTTTAGATTCTCTCACTTTACAGCCCGTAGAGCCTGATTAAAGACTCTGTGATCAGCTCTTCGCAAATGTGCCATGGAAAAAAATGAGTAACAAAATAGGAAAATATTACTGGTGGATAATGTGGTTTGGACTGGAGCTTTAGAAGGTTATCTCCTGGTAAAAAAAAAACACAAAAAAACCCTCCTCTAATACTGGAGCATCTGGGTTTCCATCCAACCTCCCTCTCCCTCCGCCTCTCTCCCTCCTTCCTTCCCCTGTCTCTATATATCCCCCTACCAAGCGTTGGTGCTGTTTTGGTCTTGGAGAATTTTTATTCCAGCATACAGGCATTTTGCATTTGGCGGGCAAAACACTAAGCCGTAGGAGAGGAAAAAACAATGTGTTGAGCTGCTGCCTCCCTCATCTCCTATATTCACTGACCGTGCCCACGCACCAGACCTCGCTTACCCATGGAATAGACCAAAGGGGAGCGTACACTTAACCATGCAAAGGTGCACAAACAAACCCCCTCCACAGTATGCTCTGTATCTCACCCCACCTTCCCTTTAATATCTGTAACACCTTTACTGCGAGACGCTCTCCATGCGCCCTACTCTGTCCATCTGCACTCATGCCGCGTGGAGATTCACGAGACTTTACGGGATGGGGTGGGGTGGGCTGTTGGGAGAGTATCCACTGAGTGGCAGCTACCTAGAAAAGTCGGCTCTGAGATGGGAAAAGGGCTGCGCCCGTTGCATCGGTTTGTGCTATTTTTATCCCTGCCTGTAGGCCAACTGTATGTCCGTGACTGCTGGCGAATGTGTGGATAGATACAAAGCTTATTTAGCATATCCTCTACACTAACACAACCAACGTAAGGAATCACAGAATAAGAAAATAATTCCGTTTTTTATGCTCTGCTGTGATTGTCTGGTTCTCTTTTGTTCCCAAAATCAAGCCAAAGTACGAAAAGATGAGACAATTCAAGTATCCTATCTACCTAACACATACACCATCACCACAAGTCACCCTACACACACAGAGGCACATGTATACACACATAGTTCCCTGTAGTCCACAATCATTCCAAGAGGGAGCTGCAGACGAGGTTCTTCGGTGCAGTGCGTAAAGATCAACGCGTGGTGTCGACAAACTCTTCTATAGATCCTCTGTGTCCTACCCCCCACCCCACCCTAAAAAGTATGCACTCCTAACTCCTGCAAGTTGCAAACCGCAGCAGACTTCTTTTTTTTTTTTCTTCTTTGGTGAAGCCTTTGTCCGACGGAACATGACGCGGCTCTCATTGGCACAACGAATTAATCACAGCACACCATCTCTAGAGGTTAGCCTAAAGACAGAAATGTAGCCTACATCTGTAACAACCTACACTCAAACTAACCATTTAGAAATGACGTTTGAGGCTGATATACATCTTAAAAATTCATTTTCAGGATATGTCATGGTTTCAAATGAGTTCAATGACCTACCTACTGCCACACAATGTAGCCACTGCAATTTACACAACACATTTCACAGTCACTTGAAATTGGTGCTACCTTATGTTGCTTCGGCGAATGCAAGTTAGAGAACACGCGGATTTGCAAATGCAGATTTATCGCTGCCATGTAAAAGAACACGATAACATGTACGTCCGATGTGGCTGGCAACACGTGTGGGCTGACGCAAGTCCGCCGCGGAGAGCTGTTTACAAATGGAGAAGTAAAGGCGCCTTACATCTAAGCTGAGCTTTGTCTATAACAAATAGGCTATACAAGAATGAGAGGCTGTCAGCTTACTCTCTGTCACGCTCACATTTGCTTTGGCACGACAGTGAAGACACCAGTGCAAAATATATCACATATATTAGAAACAGAAACAGGGTCAGAAAAGTACATTTCCCCAAAGTTTCCCTCTCTCTGTATCTCTCAGTTGTTACTAGGCATCTCAGCGGAGCAGGCGGCCTAAAGCACAGGATCCCCAACACGTGAATACTCCTACGCAATACCGCAGCCCGCTCTCTTTGAGTGTCTGCAAAATCCCCTCCGTTGTCAATATGCATACACTCAAAAAACAAAAAACCCTGACTGAATACAGTTCCACTGCGGTGTTGATAGTGTAGTCTGGTCGTCCCCAGAGACAGCAACGCTTGCAAATACCGGCGTGCCCTGCGATGAACCTAAATAAACTCGCCATGGATACCTCATGTGCAGCAAAGATGTTAATTATGAGATTCAGTTAGATTTCTCTATAAGGCAAGAAACCACGATTACAAGTAAAATGTTCTTACAACGCACATATGTAGCTACAGGATGCTTTCTCCTTGAAATACCGACAACCCCCACATAATTTAGATAATTGTGTAAATTGACTTTGGATGGCGTTCCCCGCCACTACACTCCTGCTCGTGAGAGTGCTACCCCAGTCCTTAGATCAACCGGTAATATACCCAAAATATCTACGCATGGTCTAACTGCAGACTTCCTTGACTAGTAGGCTACAGCACATTCTGGGTCAGGATTCGCGCCATCTACAAATTAAATCACTTACCTTTTAGATTGAGATTTTTTCTCTTTTTAAACTCTTTTTTTAAAAGAAGGGTTGTGTGCAGGCTCAGACAGAAGAGGAAACAGAGAGAGTAAGCAGCAGGGCAGCACACAATCTCTGCTTCTGCGTCAGGGTGGCGAAAACAGGTCAGTCCGATGTGCGTCGTCTCCCTGTTCTGTCGTGGATTAAAACGTTTGGTGTTGCCATTCAGGATTCAAGGAGCTCAAAAGAAAGGTGGGTTGGTTGAGTGGTGGTGTCGGGAGGGGTAAAGGGTTTGGGAGTGGAAAGGTGGTGGTTGGAGAGAAGGGGGTGAGTACATGGAGTTTTGTGAGCCAGCTGATAGAAAGAGCCCGCCAAATCAGGGGGACTATATCCAATTGGAGAGGCGCGCACACGATTCACCTCACTGCATAGACTCTCTCTCCTTCTCTCTCACTGGTTATGCGCGTGTGTAGGCCTATACATGTCTCTCCCTGTGTGTGAATGACTTCCAGGCAGAGATGGAAAGCATGAATGGGGCAGGTGACGCGCGACTGAGAGTCCACGCTGTTATCGGCGCAAACCCGCGGGGAAACGAATTAATCCAGCGCAATTAAAAAGGCACGAAGACCAAGGCGAAGCAAAAGCAGCTCGCGGGAAGGAATTGGGGATTCATAAAAACCAGGAGGAGAGAACCATTAATGTCACAACACAGGGAAGGGATTTGGAAAAGTGTCTCGACAACGAGACCCGAAACAACTTCTCTTTCTCCCTTTTCTCTGGCTCTCTCCATCTCTGTGTATTTCTCTCTCTCTCTCTCTCTCTCTCTCTCTCTCTCTCTCTTTCTCTCTTTCTCTCTGTGGTCCTCTTCTCCAGCAGTGTGCTATTGACCTGCATTGACGTCATTGCGTCATTAGGTTTCCCTTAGAAACACTGACTTTCAAAAATAGTATCAAATTAATTCAGCTGGCAAGGGGAGAGGGGTGGGGCTTATGACTGTTTGGGGTTGGGGTGAAGGGGATGTATGGGTAGATATTGGTGAGTAGTGGGGGGATAGCTAGGTTTTATTCTGAGATTTTTAGCCCCCAAAAACCCTTCACGTCTCCCCAGCACCACCAATTCCCAGCCGACTGGGATGCAAAGACCCAGTGCTCAATGAGGAGTCCAACTGGAGAGGGAACAATGCAAAAATAACTCAAATTCAAATTGAATTTCACATATGCATATTAGTCATTGTTGCCAAAGCAAACACACATTCAAGGAAAAAAGAGAGCATAAATAAACCAAACATTGACTGATGATAATGATACAAAATAAGAAGTCATAGCTTTAGTAATCAGGTCAAAATAGGTTTGTTGCTTTCTGTTTCAGTCTCTCTCTGGCTCTTCTGGTCTAAAAATATCCTCCAGCCTCCAGCTGACTGTGCTGAAAACCTTTTCCCCCATTGAACCCACAGACAGAAAAAGTAGCCTAACTCTACAGGCTGGTGGGATGCTGGGTTTTTCAGAGATTATAAATTAGGAAATCAGATCTGTAATGATCCCAAAAAAACCTTAGATTCATAACAGCCAAATCAATGTACAGAGCCCATTGTTCTTAATTATATTATGCTGCTTTGGAACATGTTTCACATTTTAAATAGTTAAATTATCTAAATGGTAAATCTCAGATAACTGGACTATGCCACCAGCATTGGAATTAATGGTGAAACAAAAGTTGAGAATTTTCAGTTGTCATTCTTTCGAGGTTGAATACACAGAAATGGTTTTAGTTTCAGGTAATAGCGTCTGCATAGTTGGTTTGGAGGAAATATATTTGGATTTAGAAGAAGTGTTCACAGTTGTGTGTAAGAGGTTACCTCCAGGAGCTGTCCTTGGTGCTGAAATGTCATTACAAGCTGAAAACCCTCAAGACTTTACCGTTTTTCCTCTAATTTTATTGTCTACATTTACTAATACTATACTAATTTATCTAGTGTGTCAGGACACCTGTTTCTCTGCTGAGCCATTTCACAGTGTTGTTGTAAAGCACTTTTTTTGAAAACTATTCTGAAGAGTGGCCTCTACGTAAAACTTTATTACTGCTATTATTTTCACAGGGCTCTGACTCATCTGCAGCCCAGGAAAATATCGTCACTGATAATTGATTATGGGCTGATGAAGCAGTAGAAATACACTCACTAGAATCAATACAGAACTTCAGTTTACATGTCGTATTCACAAGCTATGGGAGATCATGTAGAAATTATATACATTGTAAACCATGCATCTCCAAATCTGGTGATTTTGAATTTTTGGAACCCCATGAAGGATTTATTTTATTTATTTATTTATTTATTTATTTTAAGGACTTTGTTTTGTCAATGTGTTTTCTCTAAAGAATCTAGAACTCTAGGGAATGCTGTCCTGTTCTACTTAGAGTTAAGAAAGTAAAAAACTGAATTTCCCAGTGAGCATCAGCAGAACATTTAATAAACATTTCACACTCCAAGTATCAAGTGTAGCCAGTTCTTTCAGTTATGGCAGAGAAACAACATTGTGCAGAATTATAGACTTTTATCTTTACATGTATCCACATTGTATGAGCAATATTAGCAATTTCCACTTTCAATATGACTAAAACACATGGGAAATAGCTGCCTGCACCTTTCTCCAAGACACACATTTTCATTGATGCATGCCTGGCTATGAAACACACACACACACACTGTACATGCAGATGTTGGCTACTGATTTGGAACTTTTCCACCTGTTTATGAATTCGGACTGGCTCCTTTGAAAATTTGCCCAACCTACTTTAGTCACTGGGTTGGCATTTGTTTTTTCCAAGTGTGCAGAAAGAAAGAGACAGTGTTTATATGTGTGATGTGGAGAAAAGGAGAAGAAACAACTGAAGTAGTGAGAAGAAAATGTGAAAGAGAGGGAGGGAGAGACTGTGGCAAAAATAATTCACCATTAGTACTGAATTAGGCTTTATGATTCATCCTCTTGAATTAAGAGACACACATTTCAAATGTCGTAGGATGTTACATCTCAAGTCTGGTAGCCATTTAGCACTACACCTTTCAGGTTTTTGCTGTGAGAATTGTGCGCCAAACATACAAAAAAAAAGGTGCGAGTGCTGTTTGGGAGGAGGAAGTGTGTGATCAAAAACAGAGAGGAAAGATACTCCGTCTACGCCTAAATATATGAGTGTACCACTAACCTGCTCCGGTTACCACAAATAAAAGGTGGCAGGATGAACAAGTAGGTGTCTTCAGGGTTCAAGCAAATGACTGGCCTGCTGAAGCGCCCTTGAGGAACTTCTGCTACTTCAAGGAGGCTCAGTAGCTGCTGCTGACCTTTGACCTCTGACTTCTCTGTGAATGAAAGGAAAAGTGTTTTGTCACAATAATCAACAAGGGCATCACAATAAATGAGAATAAATGAGAAAAACGAAACAACCGCAAGTATGTGTTGTTGCAGGTACAAGCTGGGTCTCAGAGATGTGTGATACCAGGATTAGGCGGGGGACCCACATGGGGAGATATGTATCATAGAAGACGTCATCAGCACCAATGGAAGTCACGCAGCATTCAGGGGTCAGTGCCAAGTGCTGACGACAGAGTTAGAGAGACAGAGAGAGATCATGGGTGTGACTAAGACACTCCAACCATGGAAAAACAGTGTGCTGTCCTTCTTTCCTCCTCCATAATAACATAAACACACGAGTCAGTCAGTCTGTTTGAGCGGAAATGTTAGTCTTGATAATGAAATGAAAATGTCGCTCCGTTTGTACAGCCTACTGAGCTTCAACCCTCTGCCTTGTCCTTTTTTAAACATGTCAATACAATAACAATACCTTCCAAAACATTTGCCTTGGGTGTATGATGGACCCCATCTTTTCCACTGGGATCTCTGCTTGTGTGCATGTGTCTGTTGTATACACACCTTTTAATTTGTTTGATGTCCCCTCCCATCTGCCTTGTGGCTTTCCATTGCAACTCGTAGGCTGCGTCTTTCTAGGAAACAGTGGGTGTTTTGGTCTGATGTTTACTATTGGGCCCCGTTGGATGGGGGCAAGCATACACACCAAAAAGAGAGGGATTCAATGGATCCATTGCCAGGGTAATACATTAGGTTTTTAACCATTAAGACTAAAAAACAAGAAACCCCAGAGAAGGGTACAGTATGTCTTGTCCTTGTGGATTTTACTTGGTTTAATGTTGATCTACTGAGGCATTGCTAATTTGTTTCCTCATTCACTGGCTTAATACACTGATAACCCCCATTCCTGAAGTATAATATCCATTTAAATCCAAATACACATTTTTAAAGAAATCTAAAAATAGGAATTTAAATCAGAAAAGAGAAGGATCTTAAATCTTGTTTTCTGGTTTAGCTTTATTGTAAATCATGATTCACAACATAACTCAAACTAAAGCAAAATCAAAGAGGAAAAAGATTTCAAGGTTTCTAGTCTAGGAGAGCCATCTCTAGGTTTAGTATGTAGAACCGTTTTGGTTGAGAGTGTGTACAGAGGGATGGCTGGCCAGGTTTTGTTTGAATTTCAAGCCCAGATTAAGGAACCATGCTCCCTCCCCTCCCCCTATTTATTTTTCCATCTCTCCTGCCTAAATGATGTCAATGGAAGCAGAGCTATAGTGCTATTTATAGAACACACACACACACACACACACACACACACATAATAAACCTCTTCAAGAGAGGAATCCGCATGAATTGAGCTGCTGAATATGTATGAACGGCTTTGTCACATGTGAGGCGCGCGCACGCGCCGGCGCGCAGGACCCTCTGCCCTGTAACCCCTTCTTAGCCCCCCTTTAATGTGCGTGTGCACTGTATGTGTTTGCTCTCCATGCTTGGTTATTGCCCGTGCAGCCGTATTTCCCTCTGCTGGAGGAAAAAAAGACAAAGAAAACCCATTGAGATGGACAGGAGCGATGCCCGCCCCCTGCGATTCTTCTTCTGCTGCTCTTCATTCACTCATTTCGTGCAGTCATTCATTCATCACTTTCCCACTCACTCATTCACACAATATCTCCTGCAAAGTCTGTGAATGGACGGACAAATGGGATTAATGCGGGAAGCCACCTGTTCTGTTGGCGCACTATTTCCTGGCGTTATTCTATTTATTATATATATATTTTTTTTTTATATACAGTTGGAATCACCAACTTGTGTGCGCATATGTGAAGGGAGGGGGTGAAAGCTAACTACCACGTCTCAGGGGACACCAGAGCACACTGTGTTCCCTGGGTATGAGTTTTGGGAGATCTATGCATAACCCCCCCCCCCCCCCCACACACACACACACACACACACTCCCCTCCCTCGCTCTCTACGACTCGTTCTGTCTCTTGACATTCACATGTTAGATTACGTAACATAGTTGTTGGGGGGGAGGGGGGGGGTTAAGTCTCCTTCCATCAAAAATAAATGCACGGTTTGCTGCACAAGCTTTTCGATTGAGAAGAAATCATGAGGTCTGTTTTTTTTAGACTGCATTCTATTTCTGAAAGGCGTCCGAGATAAAAATAAACTACTCCCCTCCCTCCCAAAACCCAACCATCCCCATCTACTTTTAGATTTAGAAAAGCTGAATTTTAAACAAGTCCCTCATCGGTGGAATCGTGTAAATATCTGGAGAGCAGCGCGTTATCGGCAGCAGTGTTAATGATGATATCAGGTGTCTAACGAGGTAAAAACATGTCTAGGAATCAGTTTTGTAGATGTTTTTGATTTCCAAAAGAGCTTGCTTTAAAGCGGATATAAATAGATTAGGTAAGTGTGCTGTAATTTCTGTCTTTTGAGAGGCGACGAAAGCGAAAAGATTTTTTTTATTTTTTTAGAACCCAACCTCGGCTTGGTATGCACATAATATACATCCAGCAGAGAGAAGGGCTGGTTGGTATTTATAGCGATGCTGTGTACATCCACCGCGATCACACGTGCACCAGCCGCTTCCCTGCACTCCTGCTGAAGTTGACATGTTAACACTCACTGGCTGCTATATTTAGCCCAGCCTCACAGTGCTGTTACTATTCCCAGCATTGTACATGAGGGGGCGGACGTTGCGGGCGGGGGGGGGGGGGTGTTTTTTTAGTGAAAAGGGTAGAAAAAGTTTCCTTTTCACAACTGATTTATTTTTCCCGCGTACATCTTGGCCTGTTATCTGCAACTGATAGCCTGCTATCTGCAACTGATAGCCTGCTAGTTCAGGGACACTTGAGTTAAAGGCAATCACGATTCCAAGAATGAAGGGCGGTGGGAAGAGTTGTGTGGCCTATTGGTGATCAATTAATGCCTGAACAGACATAGCTGATAACAGTGGGTGCACAAGTCCGACCACCGTCCCTCATGGCTGACTATGACCTCTGTATGGAGTTTGGTGAAAGACATATGACAATCCTTTGTTTCCCAAAAGCAAGTAGTCCCTTCAATAAAATGCTGTTGTTGCCCTTATGAAATACATTTCTCAAAATGTTTATGTTAGTGAAGTAAAACTTGCCTTATCCCTCTGTTTAGTTAAACTGCCTGACTCAATTCTAGTGTGTTTTCAGCACCAGGGACAGTTCCCATTAAAACTCAGCCACACAGGTTCAGCGCGGTTCAGAGTCATAGACAGCTCCAAAGCAAAGTGCACTTTCTGCCCACATTTCTAAGGGCCAGACAAAAGACAACTGTGGTGATGGGACAGTGGATAAGACACACGTCTATGGTGTGACAGCCCTGGGTTCAATCCCCCACTGTGACACGTCCACCAATGTGTCCCTGAGCAAGACACTTTAACCCTTGTTGCTCTAGAGGCGTGTTACCTCTGATCTATATAGCAATTGTAAGTCGCTTTGGATAAAAGCATCAGCTAAATGAATAAATGTGGTGGTAAGAACAAATGCAGCAGTACTCAAAAAAGTTCACAATCAAGTGATCAATGCATCTTTTTGTAGCATATAGTGAATTGTTTCTTATCCTATCTGCTTTAGTACATTCTTCTCTTTTGATCAGCAGTAGAGGTCATATGGAGACTTTATTGGTGGTGGTTAGTAATGAGAGCTCAGTTTGATATCTGACATATACTCCGGTTAGAGGCCTTCTTGAGGTAAATACTTCCTCTCTGTCTATACATAAGAGTCTTGGATCATTTATGATGTGAGTTGTTATGTGGAGAATTCTCCCTGTTATACTGATTAAACGCAGCTTAGGACAATCTCCTGTGCAACCAGCACAACTCCAGGCATTCTTCATTTGGGCCTGTGGCTGTAAAGACTCAAACTGCATTCAGGTGCTGTCTGATTAATCAGAAAACTAAATTGTGAACACCATTAAAAGTTGGAGAAAATTTTGCAATGTGCTCTAGGAGTTGTGGTGTAAAATCAAATAGGCCAATTGTATCAGACAAACGGGAACTCAAGGTTAAATGTGTAATTACAGCAATGAATGCTCTGTATTCGATTGCAGGCTACAGTTCAAACAAGGACGACCATACGGAGACAGGACAGAACAGTCAATTGCCATAAAACCCCAATACATGTTTGTCTGAAAAGCAACTTATTAAATGTGCATGTTAGCTAAAGTCACAGCATCCTTATCAAGACATCAATCTTGGATTAATGTTGTTGGGACAGTTTTCTTTCCAACAAAATGGCAGCAGTGAAAGCAACACACAATAACAACTCGAGTAGGTTAACAATTGAACGCACGTCCACAAATACAGCAGTGTGGCCCTTTTACAATCACTACAACACTGGCAACGAAATTACGAAATGTAGGACCTTTATCTATGGTAATTGTGCAGGGAACAGGTACCCATTCATGCTAAGTGTGGAAATTGCCTCATATCTGTTGGGGTACAGTATGAAGGCCTTGTTTTATCATCACCAACACCCTCTCCCAAAGGTTGGTAATAAAGTGAGGAAACCCATAGTGTTCCACCAAGTGCTTCAGGACTATTGATTTACCTTCACTTCTACTCTCACATGGACTCGTACAGTCGCTCCTTCAGTCTCTCTTTCTCTCTCTGAGGGTCGTCTTCGCTTCCTCACCCGTTGCTACCGCCCACTCCTCCTCCACCACTTGATTATTTTCAGCTCCGCCGTGTGCGTGTGCGCGCGCAAACGCGTGAACCAGGCACTGGCTGGCTGGCTGGCTGGTTTGGGAAATACCTGGTCACGATCGATGAGGAGAGGATTCATCTTGGTTGCATACCGCCCCCTACTGTCCTGAAATGAGAACTTAAAAGTAGACCTTAAACGCACCATGATGCGTGTGCCAAAAGATGTATAGTCTATCTGCATTAACACACTATCAGCCTGCAACTCAGTGAGGATGAAAGACCAAATTAGTAAACAATCAAAAGAAACTAAATGATGCATTATAAATAAATCCCAGCCCATATAACAAAATATATTATAACTGTTTACACACAAATAGGCACGTAAACATGCAAATATTGCAATCCGATTAATGGTATAAAGGCTATGTGATGCCTTCTCGTCGGTGCAGCATTTAGCACAGCATTTGACCAGTTACACCAGACTCTTGATCACTAAATATGTATCGACTTGGGTCATGAACAGGAGGGGATTTAATGGTTTTCACTGTTCTCTGCACTGCTCGCTCGGATCGCAGTGTTCTTCCATGCGCCTTAACCCGAGCAGAAATACAAAGAGAGACAAAAAGACATCATGAAAGGTTTAAGTGACTCGTTCGGTGGGGATAAAAATAGATTTGGTTGCTTTGCGAGGGAAACCCTGGTCTGGATTGCCCTCTAGAGGGGAGACTTTGCAAAGACAACAGAGACGCTGGTTTGATCGTTTATTTTCTGCAATAAAATGTGCTGAAATGTTCAACAGCGTTGTTAAACACACGTCATCTATATTTCTAATCAATTTATAAGAGTCAGTTTTATTTTTTGCAAATACCAATTTGTGCATAAAGAAAGACAGGTCCGATTTAAATTGTAGAGGTCTTCCCTTTTTATGTATTTACTTCATTAAGAACAATGTCCCCGGAAACACTGCAAGCATTCTGGAGAACGACAAAACTTGAGATATAAAGTCTACCTTCATACATCCCTAATTACAAATTTGGAGCTTATTCATGATTTGATTTGATTTTTTTCAATCATATTGAAGCTCATGTATCTAAATGCAACGATTTTTGCACGATGGTAGGTCTTTCATTTAGCGTGCTGGAAGCATTATTAAAACCACCAACCCAATGAAGAAAAAGCTGCATCTCTGCCTTTTCATTAATATGTAACTTTCACATTAATGGTTTGTAGGTTTAGTTAAATACTTAAAACCATTCAGAGTTGCCTCTCTGTAAAACGCTGCCACAGTCGATTCAGAAAATTGCGAGTTTGAGCGCCCCTCCAAAGCATCCACCTACACACACACAACAGCACACGTGTCTTCACGTGCAGACCTGTAGCACCCACACAGAGGTGTCTCTTCTATACTTTTGAGAACCAGTTTGGTATGTATGCTGACATGTTCCTTGATATCCTTTTAGGAATAAGATTTGGCTTTAGAGTATTAGAATTAGACTAGGTTTAGGTGAGGCCCATAAACTCCTGTTCCTTTAGCATTACAACCAAGTATGGACTAAAATATGAATTAAATTAGGATTTAGGCAGGTAGAGGTTCACTTTAGTTCAAACTTGGATTCAGTGCTAAGACTAAATTAAGTAAGTAAGCAATACAACATGTTTGACATCTTTCATATCCAATTACCACAGAATTTTACTTTGCAGATTTACACCTAGAATAGTACTTAAAACTAAACTACTGAGGAAAAAAAAAAGACAAAAATCAATGTAACCCCCCCCAACATTTACCTATTAAAACATGAAATGAGGAAACTTTAATCAAGGACCAGGCTCCAGGTTAAGTATAGATCTATTGAAAATGACTGTTGGAAAACAGAAGATATTAGAATTAATATAAACCCTAAAAAAGTTTATGGCTAAATGGTGCGTTTTAACCTAGTTTTTCATAAACCCCATCTGTTACATTAGGTTGTTTAGGAACAGTCAAGATTAGGTCTTTAGTATAAGGTTTAACATACAAGTTCACTTTTACATTAAGTGGAATAATTAATATAGTTAGAAGTATTATAGCATATGAAACGTGTAAGAAAATGTGCCATGACTGAACATGCACAAAGCAAGCAGAGCATTCCCACCAGGGTGAGTAAAATAAAGTGTGTTCTAAACATGGCAGCGACTATTTATAGCCCCTTCAATTACTGAGAGCTGGATTCTACTGTTTTCTACTTCAAAGCAAACACACACACACACATAAATATATATATATATATATATAAACCCAACCACCCACAGTACTGAGGGGAGGGAGGAGTGGGAAGGAGATGCAGACATGTAGACAGCTGAGAAGGCACCTTTCTATATGTGTTTTCTAAATGTAGATGCCAGATTGTGGGCTAAAATTACCTGCTCTTCATTCTGCTTTGGTACAGATATAGGCGAGTACAAATAGAAAGAAGAGGGAAAAGGAGAGAAAGGAGGGGGGAGAAGATAAATAGGAAGAATGAGTGGGTAAGCGAGTGAATGGATCGTGAGAGGACAGAATGGGAGGAGAAAGGTAAGTTTTGCATTGAGAAAAAAAGAAATCTGAAGCAGTAGAATTGTGTAGGGTTGGATCTTTGTCTTGATCCCAGATCAGTTTAACTACTGCAAAATTCTATATTAACAAGGACAAAAGTTCATACTTCCATACAAGTTTATGATAAAAATCCAATGAAACAACATCATTGATTCATACAAAGTAGAATAGTCAGCCAATTAAACTTAGGTTCTAATAAAAAAGAAAACAAGATTAAATAAAAAGGTAGAAAGAAATGCATTCATCAACATGTTCCAAGACAAGAGGATCTTTACCTTTTCCTACAACAATCTGACAAAAATATTTATCAGTTACAACTTGGCAGTCTTTTGTTCCACAAAAATACACAGTATAATATTTTTAAAATAAAGGGGTAAACATTTAGATGTACTAGACTGAGCCCGTTGTATGATGTTCTGAAGACAAGAAACCAAACCTCCACCCCCCCACCCCCCCCTCCAAAAACAACAACAAAAATAAATCTGGATCTGCAGGTTGGTAAGTGAAAAAGACTTGGACACCAGTTAAAAAAAAAGGGAAGAGTAGGTGACAAATAGTCCATATTTGTGTGGAAAAGATCTTGATGTGATGCAGTTCAATGAGCAATATGTACTGTGCGAGTGTCTCAGTAGGTTCGGCCTCGGCTCCTGCTGCCTCTGGCTCCGAAGCCTCGTCCTCGGCCGCCCCTGAACCCACCACGCTGCTCTGGAGAAAAGAATGAAAAAAAAAAAAAAATAAGGATGAGACATGGCTATATTCTGACCAATCTGAATTTTTATATATATATATATATATATTTTTTTTTTTTTTGGGGGGGGGGATAAACGTACTTTAAATTAGATTTTAAAAAGGATATGTACTGAACAGTTTACAGGTGAAAAATGAACTTGTCAGTGCTCTGACGGACAAACTGTTATAATTCTGTACTGCATTTTCTTGTTACTTAGTGAACATACAGCATTTACGGTTATATATTTTAGTTAAATATCTCTTGGATTTGCCCATTTTAGATGTTTTGTTTCTTTAAATGTATACATTTCCGAGCATAATTTTAATATAATGCAAATTCAAACTGACTGACTGGTTTTTAAAATGATGTACAATGGTGAAGCCATTGCCCAGATGACTGTGTGAAAGACACTGGTCGTAGTTCCATATTTAGCTATTTATTGGCAAAGTTGTGATTTTTGCAATCATACGGATCATACAGGTTAACAATGGTAAAGTGGATTAAGCTGCCGGTGCACTTTGAAAAGTTTGATGCTTTTTTTGGACGCAACTTTGAATTGCCACGAGATTCCATTTAAGTTCTGTGAATCCAATCTCACTATAGTCAGGAGCAAGCTACAGACTTTTCAGAGCCAACATTAAACATACAGAGGGGTTAGTATTTGTGTCAATGAAACCAATAAACAATTCGTAACAAAACGTGAACATGCTGCACAACAGTGTTTACTGTGGCGAGAAAGTTGCCGCAAAAGGATTCCTCACCATAGTTAAAATTGCCGATGGTGGCGCTGTACTTGCCGCTGGGGGGATTGTAGATTTGTCGTGCGTCCCTCCGGGGCTGAGGAGAGATCTGTTTTTTTGTGCTGGCACCGGAGCCCATCTCCTCACCTGACGGACGCTTGGGCCTACAAACACAAAAGAAGAGTAGATGATGACCGAACAGGGAAAAAAAGGAAACTTGGCTGCATTGTGTGTGGCTACCAGCTGCTAAAAGGTTTTTCTACCATCTCTAACCTGAGGCAACATTGGTGACAAAAAGTGGGAGCAGACTTACGCTACTGCCTCAGTCTTCTGGACAGGTTTCCAAGACAGAGTGACTGTGCTCTTGAATGATGGTGGGTTGTGAAAGAGATCCTAGAATGAAAATAAAGATTAACAGTCACATTTAAAATACAATAAAGCTATTGCCTGCAATGCAGTTTATATTTTACTCTCCTGAAATAACCAGAAAACTAGAAACCATGTACATTGTAATGCAATCAAATATAACAGTCTTTATAATAAATCCTTCCCTCGTAAAAGTTGATATTCTCAATTGTCTTTGACATTGTGTCAGAAAGGTGCCGTGTTTACTTGTGTAGTGTTGAACTGCATTATAGTTGTGAGGCGTTTCTGCCTCTCCAGATACATAAATTATGGGATAACATGTTTTAACATACTGCAGCTCAGTGTAGCAACACCACAAAAACAATTCCATACACCAATGACTTGAGCAGTAGGCTGGATAAAAAAAACTGCACATTTAATGCAAGTGTGTTGCAATCATACACACATTCTTATTTTTCTGGTCACTCAGTGTATATGACCAACACCATACCTTAATGAGGACATTAATGTTGTTTGTGATCTTGAGGGCCACCACTTTGATCTTGTTCTGATTACAAAAACAGAAGTTTTGCAAGTCTTACATTAGATATTTCACAGCAGAACAAAAAACAACTTCACTACTCAGTTTGCATCGTTGTTGACTTTATGCATGAAGTTTCTACTTAAGTTAAGCAAGTTGACCGTAGTTGTTACCTCTTCTGTCTTCAGAGCATCTCCTGTTTTGCCTTGCAGTGCTACTCGCAGCTGTCTTATGTAAACCTGCAGGCCCCTGGCAAAATACTGTAACCTGCCGAACACAAACCAAATTTAATTCAACAAAGTTCATTGTAAATACATTCAAGTAGGCATTTTGGGGTGAAAAGGTGGGCTTTCCTGTAAATTAAGCTAATCCATCAATCACACCTCACCTGATCTTGAAGTCTTTGAGGCGCTCAGCATCCACTTTGTCGAGGAGAAAGTCTGGCAACTTCTTGCCCAGTTGGTGGAAGCCAAAGAGGAGACACTCCACGTAGCTGAACTGCAGTTTGGGCTCCTCGTTCGCTGAGTTCTCGCCGTTCTCCACCTCTTCTGGTGGCAGAGGCATGAACTCCTACACAAACAGAAAAAACATGAAAAGTCCTGGCCAGAACCTCGTTAACCCTTCAATTATTGTGGAGCCTGCACTGAAATTACCTCTACATCAAGTGAATGAATCTTATACTATTAGGGCTACTGTTTTAAGTTCCCCAAGTCAATTACAGCTTCTTTGTATTTTATAGATAAAGCTATTAGGATATATTTCAACACATTTTCCCCACTTTGAGTTTAACAACTCTGACAGTAGTAGTAAAAATGTAGGTACTTAAAAAGAAGACTGTTGGTTCAAATACCCAGACCAAGTGGGCATATGTGACCAAGGAAAGAAAATAAGTCATGCTCTTGAATGTCACAACAACTGCTATTATCCTTAGACAGAGAATCCTAAGTTGCGGAGGACTGACTGTGTGCAACATCATAAAGTAAAGCAAGGAAATGTTAAAAAAAAAAGCAATACAATCTCAGCCTGGATCAGGGGAAAACAGCCAATGTTTATTTTGATTTGTAAGTGCATTTACACTTGTATTTCTCCATGTTCAACAACAACAGGACAATCCGTTCTCACCAGCAGCTTGGTAAACAGCATGTTGAGGTTGGCCTCCAGCTTCTCCATGTCTCCACAGAACGGACTCATCTCAGCCAGCAGCTTCAGCACCTACGCACACACACACACGCGCACACGCAGCTTAGCAGATCCCCTCACACAGTGTAATGTGCATTGCTAATGAGAAATAGTGTTGCATGGTTCAGACTAATGACCCATTAACAACATGCAGTTGGCTGACACCTCTGACAGGTGGCTGCCACGCTGACTTTGTTTACTACTACAACTGCTCACCAAATGTCAGACATTAGGAATATCGACCTCACACCAGTGGCCATATTCAAGTGGAAGTGCTGATTCAGGCTGAATAAATCCAGGTCAGGAAACTAGTCGTTTTTTCTAATAGCTACACTAGCTCATAAACTGCAACACTGAATAAGCACTGTAAGTTAAAGAGATGCGAAGTTGGAGGGGCTGCTGGTTCTGGGTCTTCCCAAATTTTGTATTTCCATTTAAAATTCATTAAACAAAATCCTTAATGTTAATTAACACAGAGATACTGGACTGTCCAGATTACATTAGGTTATTGCCACCAGTTACAATTCGTTTCTTAGAAATCCTGTCTTGTGAGCCGGCATGGCGGACAGGTCTATATAATACACTACCCATGAGCCACGGCCACTGTCAGAAGGGCAGATTAGAGTTTTAGCAAATTCAAAACGCTTTGGCAACAACTGGGCGCCAAAGTTGCAGAATCCACCAACAGTTGAACTACAACTGATTTAAGATCAGAGCTGCACGTCACAGAATTTTAAGTTCAGAGATTGGACCCTTCATGCCAAAATACAACTTGGGAGATAACGTCTACCTTATAATGTTTATGTACACAAGCTTGTGCCTTCCTCTTTTTAGTCAAAGAGCCAGATATTTTCTGATGCAGTTCTTCCCTTTTGTACTGATGATTCAATCGTGAGAGTTTCATGCGGCTCCAAGCCTTAGAAGAACTGTGAGTCACCTAACACTGTCTATGGGGAAACAAATGGGAATTTTACTTTCTGCACCCAAAATACATTGTTAGAGAAGAAGAACTATGCAGAATTTGAATACCACTAAATAGTTGCAATAAATTCAAGGTAAAAAAACAAACAAAAAAAACCTGGTAAAGATGTCAAAGAAAGAAGTCTCAGTGTTTCCCCTAGGATGGAGTTATAGCAGCAGAGGTGAAGCAAAATTTTTGTCTGAATATAAAACTGCAACACAACTTGTCTCAGCAGTATTGCTCTTGTGTCCATGAGCATGCAATGCACATCAGAATAGTTTAAAACTTCAGTGTTTTCCCAGTTTAATGTACGCTTTAGCTGAATATTTTGGTGTTGGTGGTCATGGTCAGGGTGGTGGGGGGCTTGCAGGTCCTCCCAAGAAAGTTTTACGTTTTCCAATGACGAATCGGTAATTTCACATTGGGTCATTATTTTCACCATATGTCTGAACAAAGAGTTGGAAAAGCTAGAGCAGATAATAAACAACCAAAAGCAAAAGATCAGTCTACTGGGAATTTGCTTTACTAACCTCAGCTCCTCCAGTCACCACCGCCCTTTCTTTTCCTAACAACCACTCTTTCATCTGAAAAATAATTGAACCAGTCTGTACAGGACAGAGCTGCAGGCTAACGTTACACCAGTTTACTCTCAGATTGTTACTGATGTTCTCAACATTGGACAAGTAGGCAGTAATAAAATACAGCTACCAGTTACTTTCTCTTGAGCTAATGTTAAGTTACATAGCAGCCAAAAGACGCAGCCTGCTGTTGAAGCTTTCCTGCTCAGCTCAGTCTGAAGGGGAGGGGGGATGTTAGCTAACTTAGTGCCAACATGCTTCACTTTTTCAGCAGGTGGGGAAACAACAGACTTTTCTTGGTCTTGAGAAGCCGACACACTGTAACCAACACCGTCACTTTCTGCAGCTCGGACAATCAAACACTCACTACGTACCTCCTGATTCCTTACAGGAGTTACGCTGTTATAACAGCATCTGTCACGTAGATGTTTTGTATAGAACGATGAGAGGAAGCGAGCCAAGTATTGAGTGTTGCTGTGCTCCCACAGTGTGCGAGTGAAAACATATGTAGCACATAGTTTAATTATTAGGGAGAAACACTGGTGGAATAATGTATACTTGTGTTAAGTGCTGTGTGTGATGTTTTTTGATACGGATAAAATTGCTGTTGTTATTTTGAAGATACATTGTGTACAAGTACATTGTGTTATGCTGTAGTGTGCAACTAAGGATTATTTTCAATTAATCTGACGAACATCATTTTGTCTATAAAATGTCTGAAAATGGTGAATAATGTCCCAATAATGTGTTCAATTGGCTTGTTTTGTCCAAAACCCAGAAATATTTAGTTCACATAAGACAAAGAAATGTGGAAATTTCAGTCACGTTCTTCTCAATCACTTTGAGAAGATGGAACAAGCAAATCGTTGGCAATTACAAACAATTGACCAAAATAAACACAGATACACTTTCATTTTGATCAATTAATTTACTAATTGTTTCAGCTCTACTTAAGATAATATAAAATGTGATTTGAGCAGTTGTGCAAAATGCAGAATAAAATATTGGAAAGTATTTTAAGCATTAAAGGTCTTGAAACACAGTTTTGTCAAACTGAAGGAATTTTCCTTTCATAAGGGTAATGTCAAACAAGGTTTCCCCAGGTCACATTAGGATCATTTGCTGAGCTAAAGTAAGCCAAAGGTGACAGCCTGTGACTCTCCAAAACAATCAGTCAAACTCTGTTTGTTTGGTTTACCGACTGACGCAGCTGCCTGATTAAGGCCGAACCCTGTGGTCCATCTCCTAGGTAACCCAAGGTCAAGATTATCTTTATTTTTGTTTTATACAGACTGACTGGCTGTATCTATGTAGAAAATGTGACTTGAATGACACACAACATGACTTTAGATTAACTTAGGTAAGCATAGTGTCTTGTTTTGAGCCAATATCCATTAGAATCTTCACACATGTACACATGGGTGAATAATAACCTTATTTGGACACATAGTAAATCTCTGTAGTTCACGGAAGATAAATACTTTCCGCCAGGATGTATCCTTTAGATTTGCTTTGGCACTACACTGTGTTGTACTGCTTTTGCCATTCTCCTTGCTCAAGTTTCAATGACTATTTCTGCTGAAGACATGCTGAGTTGCCTGAAACCTTCTTCATCAATAAGAGTTAACTAGTAGGCTTGGGCTGTATTCACCCGCCTATGTTGAGGGCTTACAGTACAAAATACATAAGCTCAATACAACATCTCCATATCCGTTCAATAAAAACAGCTGGAATCTAATCCCATCTGGATTTGTAAACACCATGTCATACCATAATACTGTGATACTGTTCAGGCCGATTGACTAGCTCACAAGAATTTTCTTCATTACTGTAAAAACAGGTTTTTCTGTGTAAATACCTCCAAGACTTCACATTTTAAAGGATAACTTTGGTATTTTTAAACCTTCACCCTATTTTCATATATTTTGGTGTCAAAATGACGAGTAGTTGATGGCTTCAGCCGGCCATACTTCTTGACAGACTCGGACTGTCATAACAGTCTGACAACGTCAGGGAAAGGATTCTACGAGTAACACCTTTTTGTTTTTAACCAGAAACAGAAGTCTCGCTCAAGGACAAATCTTGCTCTGAAATCTAATGAGAGGCGAGTTGTTGCAGGAAGATGACGGTTGAAATATGAGTCAGAGTTGGAGATCAGAGTTTGTTGTGTTGAAGTGAAGTTAGGAAATAGTTACTAGCAGTTCCTCTATGTACACAACAAACTCTTCACAGGTTTCCACCCTTGTCTTTCTGCACAAAACACCAAAATGATCCTTTAAGAAGCTGCTGATCCACAATAAAGAAAATCAAGGTACTTTTAAAGGTTAAAGGTTCCATGGTTTTTCTAAAACTGTAGGTTCTCTGAGGGGAAAAATGAGGGAGAGCCCTTATTAAACTTGACTATAGCAGAAACGAATCAAGTTTACTCTGCATGTACTGTATGGATTTCTCTCACAGGGCCTGGGTTACATAACTTCAGTTCAGGTTCTGTGGTTTCCCTGCAGGGTCTGCTGGCTTTAGAGGGGGAGCTGACTCCGATCCTGGTTCAGATGGTGAAGAGTGCCAACATGAACGGACTGCTGGATAGCGACAGCGACTCTCTGACTGACTGCCAGCAGAAGGTGAAGGCCAGGCTGCACGAAATCATGCAGAGGGACCAGGAGTATACACTGGACGACTATCAAAAGGTAAAACCAGAAATAGTGAAATGAAAATATAAAAAATTAATTATTTCATACGGTGCCTGGTGTATAGGGATGCACTCTTGGCCGAAGCTGAAACCGAATATAATAAAAATTTGCCGAATACTTAATACCGAACAAGTACATTCACATTTTTTCCATATATTTAGGCTTTTTTTTTTTTAACCATTGCATAAATTAAATAGTCAAAATGAGCTTTTTACTCATGTGTTTCTCACAGGATTTGGAGAGACTGGGAGGTGGGTCCGAGGCCCAAGAGGGTCCAGTAAAGTAAATTACATGTGTCCATTTACTTTTAATGGACACATGTAATATGTTTTATAGGCTACTTTATGTGAATATAATCCAATTAATCTTATTTCCATACTGTATAGTCACCTTATTTTGAAAACCAGATGTTGTCACATGTGTATCCTCGGGCTAAATTCATGAAGTCCGACTCAACGTGATAAATAATGTCGTATGTGGTTCTCATATCATAACATGAAGACTTCATAGCCTCCCTTCAGGTAGGACTCTCATACTGCAACACTTGTCTTTGCTTCGCTCTGGTCCGTTTCACTGGATTTACGAGTGACGGAAACACTCTAAGTGGGTCAGACTGTTTGTTGCCTTTTCTAAGAAGTCAGCCACAGATGGAGTGGATGTGCTAGGAGACAATTCAGCAGAACAGTGTCTGCAAACGGTGATTTTTTGCGTCTTTCTCTGACACTTCGCTTCCACACTGCCGACATGCCGACGTAATTGTTCGGTAAATTTATTCGGTCTTTTGACTTATTAGTCTGAACACCAAAAGAGCTTTTTTTGCTATTTTCGACTGATTAATTTTGGGGGCCGAACAGTCAGTGCATCCCTACCGGTGCAATTTCCCATTTGCCAGTAAGCTTCCATATGTTCAGTTAAACAGTTGGACGTGCTTTTCAAGTCTTCATTCTTGAAAGATTTTTTAACTTCTCCAAAGAAAACATGTTGTACAAGTCTCTTACTGCCCATATGATATTTCTTGTGGAAAACAGAATAATGTTCAAGCTGAACCCAGTGGAATAATTAATGCATTAAAGAGCCAGTACATGTTAGATGCCTGTGGTATAATAAATTCCTTGTACCTCTTTTACTTTAGCGCTTATTTTTCTTCTGATTGCTCATTTCTTTCTGCAGCTTCGTCACATGATCATTTTAGATTATCAGGACCACCTCACAATGTCAAACATCCACCACCACTTGCTAAAGTAGTGGTGGAACAACTACATACATTTACTCAAGTACTGTACTTAAGTACAATTTTGACATTCATGCTCCACTACATTTCAGAGGAAATATTGTACTTTTACTACACTACATGTGTTTGACAGTTGTAGTTATTAGTTACTGTGACATTTAAAACAGTTAAACGACATGATGCAGTATTATCCAAAGTATCTAAAATTGGCTCCACATTGACGAGGTACAATATTAAAAAGCTCTTACGTGTATTTCTTAGTGATAAAAACAGATGTAACACTTTGAAAAGAGCCATTCTGCTGAATGAGTTCTTTTGATACTTGATACTAATTCTTCTTTACCTTTACTCATTTTTAGACTATGGTATTTCTGCTTTTACTTAAGTAAAGGATCTGAGTACTTCTTTCACCACTGAAGTCAAAAGCTGAATGGCTAAAATTAAAAATGCATTAAAAAGTGCATGTATTGCGCTAGGTTTTTTAAGTCCTTCCTGATTGCATTTTTTGATGTTTTGTTTTGTTACCTATTTCATTCTTTTCTATTGTGTCCCAGTTGGCCCCAACTGGCAGCCCATCGCTGGTGAACTCAATGAAGATCATACAGAATCCAGTCAAAACCTGTGACAAGGTGTACACCCTCATCCAGAGTCTTACCTCGCAGATCCGCAAGAGACTGGAGGACCCCAAATCTTCAGGTAGCGTGAAACTGCCGTACCTCATCCTGTATACAGGTTCAGGTGTACCGAAGAAAAAATATTCGGCTGCATGTTTTGCTCTGTTGGTTTAGTCTGTAGGCTTGTGTCTGCATGAGTCAGATAGAAACTGAAAAGGTTAAAATGTGTAGCGAAATGTCAAGTGTGTTTTCAGAAGTGATTACCTGTTTTAACATTTTGAAGAAGATCATACGATTAATGTCATCTTTTGTTATTCCCCAGACCTGCAGCTTTACCACAGCGAGACGTTGGAGCTGATGCTGCAGCGCTGGTCCAAACTGGAGAGAGACTTTCGCATGAAGAACGGCCGCTATGACATCAGCAAGATCCCGGACATCTATGACTGTATCAAATACGACTCAACGCACAACGCCTCGCTTGGACTTGAGGACACACTGGAGCTGTTCAGACTGTCCCGTGCTCTGGCTGACATAGTTATACCACAGGTTAAAAGAGAACAGTGTCATTTAGCTTTGTAGCACATTTAGTCATAGTCGTAGAAGATAGCACGCCTTAACTGTACAGAAGTTTCACATTAGTCCTGAATTATTTTGTAATATTGGAATAATGAATTTATAAAATTTGTGTGCCTGCCAGAAAGGAAAACTAATAGTGTTAAATTATGTACTTTATCTATCTGGAGGAATTGAGGAATGTCAGATTTATTTTAACAAATAGTTCACATTAGAGAATTGTACCAGAAGGCATTTGGCTGATAATTTGACACATTTATCGTATTAAATGGTGTTCATGAAACCAGCAATTTTTCCCTTTGTGCATAAAATCAATTTTTATTGAACCCTGTGGTAAATGTAGCAACAAAAAAGGTAGTGTGACTCAGCAGTGAAAATCAAATACACCATAAAGTATGCAGCATAAACAGTAAAACACTGTCAGTTATAAGGAAATAAAAAAACAAGATAATTTTGGAAGTGCTGCAGCATAATTTTGGAAAGTCACAGAAGCCCTCCATGCATGAATGTGTCACTTATTATATGTGTTCACTCTGAGATGTGGGATACTGTTTCTGTTACTGTAGCCTTCTGCCCCCAAAATATGCTGAGATAAGGCTCCCTCATGTCCGTAAATACTTAGATTCAAAGTTAATGTATACGTTCAAATGTTGTTTTTTTTCATGTCATTCCTATCAGGAGTATGGCATCACCAAAGCAGAGAAACTGGATATTGCTCAGGCTTACTGTGTTCCTCTAATGAAGAAAATCCAGCTGGACCTGCAGAGGACCCATGAGGACGAGGCCGTTAACAAGCTGCACCCCCTGTGAGAATACAAGCCGCCGCTGAAGCACACACAAACTACATGTATTTAGGTTAAGCACATTAATACAGTGTGTGTGTGTTTGTGTATGTTTATAGAGATTAATGGTGTTGTGTTGACTGATAAGCTCTCTGTCATTGCCTGTCCCCTGATGTTCAGGTATTCTCGTGGCGTGATGTCTCCTGGTCGTCACGTCCGCACACGTCTCTACTTCACCAGCGAGAGCCATGTTCACTCCCTGCTCAGCGTTTTCCGCTACGGAGGACTGCTGGATGTACGCTCTAAATTTATCATCTCTGACAATTTGTTTGTTAAGCAATGGTGATGATGAATTACCAAAATAAGAGTAGATCTAGAAATGGATGCTTATGTTTAAAGTTGCCCCAACTGCAAGCAGGTAAATGTCCATATAGGACGGAGATAAATTTTGAAGTTGAAGTCCACCTGGTTGGTATAATGAATATATCAGCAGATTGGATTATAAATAGCCTGTAGTTCAACATAATACAACAAAAATATTTGATATTTGTTATATTAGTAATATAGTTTTGTCTCATAATTTACATACATTGTCACCATAATATATTTTCATACTTAAAATTTTAGCCACATTATAAATGTTATGGACATTATTACCTCATTGTTGGTAAATACAGGCCAATGTCTCAAACATAACCCCTTTAGTTTCATGGTGTTGTGATTTTATTTTTGTCTTTGCACAATATCAGGTGGTTTATTTGATATGGGTGTTTGGTCATGTATGTATGTCTAAGGTTTGTGTGTGTGTGTGTGTGTGTGTGTGTGTGCATGTATCAGGATGAGAAAGACCAGCAGTGGAAACAGGCAATGGACTACTTAAGTGCTGTGACTGAACTAAACTACATGACACAGATAGTCATTATGCTGTATGAAGACAACAATAAGGTCAGCTTGCATAGAGCTTCATAACGGCAGTAAACGCATCCTTCTTATTTATATTGTCAGCTCTACCACTGCATATTTATGTATGGATTTCTTTATGTCTTTGTGATATGTCTGTGTCATGGACAGGACCCCTCCTCAGAGGAGCGTTTTCACGTTGAGCTTCACTTCAGTCCAGGAGTCAAAGGGTGTGACGATGAGGAGAACGTACCTCTTGGCTTCGGCTTCCGCCCAGCCTCCTCAGAGGTGTGTGAACTTGTGTGTTTGCCTTGCATTTTTTCCAGTACTGTACGGTGCTGTACCATTTGAATGGCCCTCAGTTGGCCTTCTAAAGTTGTGCAGTTTTTTAGATTACAAATCTTGAGACAATCATCTTTACATCAAAAAGAGCAAATCCCATAGCAGAATGTGTTTATGTTTGAGAAAACATACGGTATCAGTTTGATTTATCTGTCAGTTTCTGCTCCATCAGCAACTTTTTTCACATCAGAAGATAAAATTGTGTAACTGTATCTGTAATGGGATGAATAATGTAGCCAGTCATCTCTGTATTTTTGTGGGTATTGGGCTGCCTTTCTACCACTGTCCCACTTTTTGGTGAATGTGGTTGTATCTAATGCCGTTTTTTCCATTACCAGTACCGACTCGACTCGGCTTTGGCCCACCGTCCTGGGTTTCCATTGCAGATAGCTACATTGAGGGGTACTATCTCTGGGTACTGATTGTCATAGCAACACCACACACAACTGCCGCTTTATAATGTTCAATGCGACACAGACACCAGCGACCCACATACAGCTGCCTCTTGATTTTAAGTTGAAGTGTTTCAATATTACTCAGAATGTAAAGACAGATAAGAGGTATGAAAACCTTACAGCTGTGTTTTCCTCTGCCGTTGTTACTGCAGCGGTCTTTGTGACAGTGGGACCAGAAGGCTCTGTGAGCGGCTGGCCGGCCTCGCAAGCTCCTCCCGCGGTTTGCAGCAGGCTTCCCCGCAGCCACTTGTGGAGCTCCTCAACTCTGAAAACGTTCAAGCAGATTTTTGTTCGGCCATCACTTTCGTTAAAACTGTCAATATTTGAAATCTACACAGTTGATTTCTCACCTCAAAACTTCTCAGAAGTGGATTTAGTGATGAAATAACGTATGAAAATTGTAAAAGGCCTCTGTCTGGCGCGTGAAATGATGACGCAGTGAATAGTAACGATTCTCTCTGACTACCAGCTGTCTGCTGTGTTTTCACATCACTTTTTAGTATCGCCTCAGCTCGCTTGGAACCACAAAGGAGGTTATACGAAAGAGTACCTGGTAGCAGGTACAGGTACAACTTTTCCACAAAAAAAAACAAAAACCAAAAAAAGGAGAGTAGAGCTGGTACCATGCAATGGAAAGGGGCTTTTAATTAAAGATAGGAGCTCTCCAGTGGACCCAAGTTAAATACACTGACAAAATTATAAACGCAACACAACTGTTTTTGCCCCCATTCATCATGAGCTGAACTCAAAGATCTAAGACTTTCTCTATGTACACAAAAGGCCTATTTCTCTCAAATATTGTTCACAAATGTGTCAAAATCTGGGCTAGGCTAGGCTGGCCATAATAAAAAGCCACTTGAAAATGTGCAGTTTCATTTTCATTTCTCTACCTAAAGCGGTCTCCAAAGGCATTTCATAGAATTTGACAGTACATCCAACCGGCCTGACAACCACAGACCACGTGGAACCACAGCAGCCCAGGACCTCCACATCCAGCATCTTTACCTCCAAGGTCGTCTGAGACCAGACACCCGGACAGCTGCTGCAACAGTGTTTTTTCCATAACCAAAGAATTTCTGCACAAACTGTCAGGAACTGTCTCAGGGAAGCTCATCTGCATGCTCGTCGTCCTCATCGGGGCCTTGACCTGACTGCATCTTCCCTCGGCCATTGAAGAGGAGTGGACCAGCATTCCACAGGCCACAATAAACAACCGGATCAACTCTATGCGAAGGAGATGTGTTGCACTGCGTGAGGCAAATGGTGGTCACGCCACATACTGACTGGTTTCCGATCCCCCCCAATACAGTGAAACTGCACATTTTCGAGCGGCCTTTTATTGTGGCCAGCCTAAGGCACACCTGTGCAATACCCATGCTGTTTGATCAGCATCTGGATTTGCCACACCTGTGTGGTGGATGGATTATCTCGGTAAAGGAGAAGTTCTCACTAACACAGATTTGTGAACAATATTTGAGAGAAATAGGCCTTTTGTGTACATAGAGAAAGTCTTAGATCTTTGAGTTCAGCTCATGATGATTGGGGGCAAAAACAGTGTTGCGTTTATAATTTTGTTCAGTGTAATTGCTGTGACTTATCAAGAGTGGAGGGTTTGCCTGATATTCTCTGCTTACATGTACACAAAGTGGTATGGTGATACATTCAGGTGTACTATGCCTTGCTGTGGGGAGTTACATCAATTGGCTAGTTATTTTAAGAAGTTACTCGTTACTGTACAAACAAAATCTTACTAACTTTTTGACAAATACATTCAAACATAAAAAAGAGAGTGCATGGTGAAAACACAACATCCAACTCTGCAAGAAAAAACATTTAAATAATCATGTACTGTCACTGCTGCTCAGTGCAGCAAGCATTTGTCATGTGCACGTGTACTGTAATAAAAGCTTTTATAATGGCGGGCGTACCACACTTGTATGCAGGCTATTATGTTGTTGTGACCGACACATTCATTTGACTGTGATTAACTCTATAATAATACATTACAGAAACTTGACACCTGAAGCTCATGTTGTAAACAGATTGTTTTCTTCAGATCAGATTTCTTCCTGTGTACATTTTGCATATTAGTGAGGTAAAAACTAAAAATTCAGTTGTCACCGAGTAGGTAGGATAAAGACAAATCATTGAGTTCAATATATTCTGCTAGCCTTACAACATGTTTAATTCAGTTTGTCATGTGGAGCAGCTCAGGTGGGTTTTGCTGTCCGTGCCTGTGCATGTGGTTCCATGGACAAGTATATGAAATAATTTCCTTCTTGTGTTCTCTGACTAATCAGAATCAAGACAAAAAGCCCAATCAGGGCAGTCTGGAGGACCTCTCCCAGGACCAGCCAGACCAGGCACTTCCTGTCTTTGAGCCAATCAACATCCAGCGAAGGTCCCCTATGATCCGCAACCGCAAGACTGGCTCCATGGAGGTACCGAACCGTTGTCTTGGTGTTTCAGGAGTGTAATGTTAAAACTGATCCTGTCTGTTTATTTATTTAAATTTTTTCCACTTGGTAGTTCTAGTCTCTTTTTAGTTGAGCATTTATATACTTTTCTTTGTTCTTTTATTTTATACCAAAAGTGCTATGATTTTGTTTAAGTGAATGGGAGACATCACGTCCCTGATTTACTGTGGCATCCGTCTCAATCTTAACCCCTGGTCTCCATGGCCCCACTCAGGTCCTCTCAGAGACCTCTCCCAGCCAGTCCTCCAAAGGCTGCACATCCCACCGACTCTTCCCCTCCTGTTCGCGCCAGTCTCCTGAGATCAAACCAACCAGTGGCCTAGGTGGGCACCTCATTTGTGGTTGGTTGTGTGTGTGTGTGGGAGGGGGGGGGGGAGTGAGAGAGAGAGTGAGTTTATACCAACACACGCCGATCTCACAACACATTTATCTACAGCTGTCATCACTGATCCTCCCCCTCGTCACAAGCCCTGGCTGTGACTTCTCCCTCACCTTCCCACCGTCCCATATATCTCTCTCTCTGTCTCTCCATTTATGTTTTCTGTTTTTCTTTCCCCCCCCCCCCCCCCTCCCATTTTTCCAACGGTCACATAGCTTCCATCCCAGCTTAGCTTAGCAGCAGCCAAACAGGATCAGACTCCAAACTATGTAGGCAAGAGGTCAATGGCCAGAGTTACTTTGACAGCCAAATACAGGATCTCTGGTGTCACATAGCGTTCGAGCAAGTACCGTACCGTTATACCTGCTAGGTGATAATGTGACAACATAGGGAACATACTGTAGGTGTTTCTATCTCTTATTTCGGAGGTCTTTACAGGAAACAAACCATATTTCTGAAAATCAATAGTTACTAGACTCTAGTTACTACTACTAGTTATTGATGTATGTTTTAAATTGAATAATATTGCACAACGGACTTTTAAATATAACCTGTGTCCCAATTTTATGCTATATACTAATTTTAGACAGTATGTATTATATAATAACTGTCATAGTGCACAGTTTTTGTTGTTAGCATACAAAAAAATCAAAAAGCGAACTTTATCGTTTTGTACCAACTAGACATTATACAATACGCCACCAATGCAATATTGGAAGGCTGCTGCCGAGTAAACAAAGTGAAAGCTATAGATACATTTTTAAACGTGAGTAGCTGCTTTCTTAGGGATAGTAATGTACATCAACAGCAGACTCAAAAATC
Source organism: Micropterus dolomieu (assembly GCF_021292245.1). Lineage (NCBI taxonomy): Eukaryota > Metazoa > Chordata > Actinopteri > Centrarchiformes > Centrarchidae > Micropterus > Micropterus dolomieu. Next base: position 8,193,551 of record NC_060171.1, read on the forward strand.
AAGTATTTTTAAACAGTAAATACTGAAAACCTGCGTAGATTTAGTTTGTATAGAATTGGGAAACCTAATTAGAAATATAAATATAATTATTATTACTATGAAATAATTTGCCTTAATAACAATGTAACAAATGTTCATTAAGTGTTTGATTTTAATTAATTTGAATCACGAACAAATGAGCACTTTCTCAATTTTCTGCAATTTTTCTATTAAAGAGGTGGTATTATGCTAATTTTCAGGTTCAAAATCCTATTTAGGGGTTGTACCAGAACAGGTTTACATAGTTAAAATTTTTTTAACACATTTTTGGTCATACTGCACATTGCTGCAGCTCCTCTTTTCACCCTGTGTTGAACGCTTCGTTTTAGCTATGGAGTGATACATCTTGTCTCTAAATGATCTTTGTTGAGAGTTGCACATGCACAGTTCCTAGTTAAGGACTACTAGCCAATCAGAAGCAGAGAAGGGCGGGTCGCGAGAAGCCGGTAAACCGCTTCGATTCAGCTGTAGGCTACATGTTGCCGAACAGCTTGGCAAGATAGACTGGAGCAAGAGTTTCAGAGTGGTGAGTTGTCACACTGTAACAAAAGTATCTTTCATCCATGAAGTTGTAACTGAGCTCTTTCTCTACACCACAGTAACAACTTCATGTCCACTGACTGCCTGGAGGGTAGCTAGTGTTTGGAAGGGAGAGGAGAGCTGTGTGCTGCAGCTCACTGTTTTTTCACCGGTGTTTTTGAGGGCGTGTCGGACTAGCCACTTGGCGAGCCTTATATGAGGCGCGTTTAGCTTCCATCCCTGTGACGTCACAGGGATGGAAGCGAAGTGGTTGGACTACAAATGAGCTGTTTTCCAGCAGTTCAGAGCAGTGTTTTCTGTGGGAGATGGGAACTCCCTTTGGGCTGGACTTTGGGCTTTTTCACTTTGCAAACCTAGTACATGCACAAAAAAGGTATATAACTCAATAAAGAAGAGGGAAAGAGCCAAAAAGCATAACACCACCTCTTTAAGATATTTATTTTATTATTTTTATTGTTTCTCATGTTCTGATCCTTAAAGAATAGTTTAAAACCCAAATTAACCATCTGGTTACTTCAACTTTCATTCAGGAGCAAAAAACAGCCTTTAAACTTGAAAGATATAAGGATTTGACATTTATCATGATAATTATTGATACTGAATGATATGAAATTTTTGTGGCAATTAGACATGAAGGTCTCCATTATATATTTATCAGCTGCAGTATGGTACATAAACTGCAGTCTAAATAGGTTTTTAATGCTGTCTGGTAACCTCTTAACCAACATGAAACAGCACAATCTCTTAAAAGTGTTCTACATGGCTTTTAAGCTCATCCTCCAGCAGAACCCTTTTTAGTGCTACAATGAATCCTCTCAAGTTAGTTGTTTGGATAGTTCATCCTGACCCCCTAATAATGTTCCAAATCGGCAGAATCAGAGGTCTTTTTACCTGTCTGATTGCCTCAAACTGACCCTAATGAAAGAACCCTTGAAGGACTCTTGTTTTGCTGTATGTACAGTTTCGAAAGGCATGTAACCTCCAACAATCTGCTAACATAGTGACACTTACACAAGCATGAAAGCCTGTCGTCTAAATCAAGACACATGGAGGAAACTATAAAACCATGAGTGTGAGAACAGGGAGTGGAGTCATTTTGTGGAAACAATTTCTGTCTCATGTGTTTCATTGGGAGTGTATCACACTCGGCTATGTTAGAACTGGTTCACTACTTACAGACTTTGTATTCAGTGCAGTTTATTTCTTTTTGTCTGCGCAATTAAGAAATAATTAAACTAAATGGATGTGTGCAGGAGTGGAAGAAAGCCCATTGTAAGTCCTTTCCAGTATGAAAAAATCTCAGATACAATCAAGCGTAATTGTAAACATCAGGCAAACAAAACAGCGCAAACAAGAGCAGGTGAAAAGGCAGTATGTGTGTAGTGCTACTTATCTCTAAATGTGTTAATCAACCTGTCACTCAGTGCTTCATTATCACAAGTCTGAAAGCAGCAGTTAGTTCTGTGTTTGTGCGACATCAAAGGAGCAGCCTCTGGGTATTCTCTGAGTGGAGCCTTTTTTTTATGTATAGTAAGTGTGAGGCTGCTGAGAAATCCCTCCATGTTCAATCCAACAACACCAACTGCACAGGTCAAAGAGTAGCACAGCAGGTGTCAGGGACGACCTCTGTTAGTGAGCTGCTTTTCATACCTTCATACTGTTTTTATAGAACGGAGAAATGAGGAGTTGACACTGTCGACTTTGAAAATTATGTTTAGTGCCTCTTCTGTGTTGTCTGTAAACTCAACATCAATTTAAAATATTAAAGTAAAATATATGAGAAATGTAATGTATATGAGAATTGGCTAACTCACCAACAACTGCAACTTCAGAGGGTTTGTGCACAGCAGGGGTCTGAAACAAACTTTTCCACTCATGGCCTGTTCGTCAAGCCTCTGCTGTTTTTTGCATACAAAACACACACGTTCTGTATGCTCTTGGTCTTGTTGACACCTATGCACACATGCACAGGTCTCATAGATGCAATCACTGTTGTGAAAACCTTGTAGCTTGCAGGTCATTATTTCCATGAACAAACAGCAGCCCTGTTTTCAGATTGTCTAGAAACAAATTTTAGTTTATCCTGAAAAACATTTTTTAAACTGAAGTTAAAGGATGAAATCACCCACACTGTAGTTACAGGGTTTTCACGCAGGTGTACATTCTTTGAAATGTACACACACTCATGCCAAAATCTCCCCATAGCAACAGTTTGTTATGAATAATGGCATGGTGTGTAATAAAAACTAATACTCATCCCGCACACCTTCCCCCCCGGCTCCTCACACAGGCTTGCACTGTTCTGGTCTCTTCAGTGCCTCCGCCCTTGGGGTGTCCTGTAGCGCCCCCAACCTGCGGGACTACGTCCGCACGCACCACCACCACCACCACCGAAAACCACCCCTGTCCCCCGGCAGTCTGCCGTGCCAGATTGGCATGTTTGGTACGTTCACACCACCGTCTGTCTTCCCCCCCAGAAAGGAGTTTCTTTTCAACTCTATTTTTTTGAGAAGGTCCAAAATCTTTTCCTGGCTTTAGAATCTCTTCTCTTTTCTTTTTTGCTCTCTAAGCTTCATATACTTTGATTTTGGGACATTCATTATTTTTTTCATCAAAGCTCACTTCTTTCTTCCCCTCGTAAAACAAACCAGCAATTTCAATCTGTTGCATCACATTTCTTGAGTGATTAATTCTGCAGTGTGCATGATTAGGTGACTAATTTGACAGTGGAAGGATTGACTGTGCAGCAAATGCTGAGCATGCAACCTTAGACTGTGTGATGTACTGCAGCTATTGGTGATCAGTGTTCTTTCAGATCAGCATGTCCACTCACTGATCACACCAATTTCTGCTTGGGTTTGAATGTGTTGAAATGTTCTCTCTCTCTGTGCATGTTGATTTGCAGTTTGTACCATATCCTCTCACAGGGAATTTAATTTCATAATCCACAGTAAATTATTTTTGTGTCTGTAAGCCAGAAGTCTGGCTTTTTTCATTAATCACAATATACGGTAATCCTTACATTAAGAAACTCAGCCTGTTATTTGGAACAGATATGTTTTCAAGACCCAATAATCCACCTTTTAAATAATCCTCAGTTGCATTCTCCCTCCCCACCGTTTTTTCTCAGTTTCATGTTTGTAACTTGGTAATGGTACAAGCAAACTGTTTTTACAGCCACCAGGGGTCCTTATAGCAGGTTTAATTATGCCAAACATCTGGACTGTATATCATTCTCATGGTCACAGCTGTTTTAGTTACACCAGTTTGTTCATTACTTTTAAATTAGGTTAAGTCAGCAGCAGATCATTTTACTAGCAAGTTATATGTATGCATATGGATCTGCAAAAACTGCGGGGATTTACTTTTGCCACTGTGGGTTTTAAACACAGGAGACTGAGCTGTTCAGTTTATCCACCGGGTGTCACTCTGACTGCAAAGCTACACACCGCCAGAATCAAACAGATGCTTTCCTTCCTCAGTTCTGTTGCGTCATGTTATGCTCTCTGAGACGTGAGGGTTTGGACTGACGTCAGTGCTGTTCATTTAAGGGAAGACAGGCTCCATCAGGACAACATGTTATTCTTTTTACTGGAAATGTGAAAGAAACTTCACCTCTGGTTTGAATTCAGACCTTAACATCAACACCACTTGTTATGTTTCAGATATGTTATTTTGAATGGACTTTTAAAACTGTTGTAATTTAACACTATTAATTATAGAAAAGTGGATATTCTGACAATCATTTTATGATCTTGGAAAAGAGACCAAGCCTAAACACCAGTGTTATTTTTCATTAGGTTGGGTCAAGGCTGCATTGCTACTATTACCACTTAATGTGGCATAAGCTAGTTCTTTCAACCATTTGTTACTTACTTTACTTTAAACAAACTATAATCAATATTTTATTATTTATATACTATGGTCACATGATTACTTGTATGTGAAATGGGTCAGTTGTAGTGATGGGCCCAGAATTATCACCTGAATCTGCTCTTCCTCTCAACTCTACGGAGCCGGATAGCATCTTTCAGCTCATCGTTTAGTTGTTCAGTGTGCAACTTTACTTCTTTGGTTCACTCGCACTGCTCTCATCTGCCTCGTTTTTAGCTGCAGCAGGCAGACATTTTCAGCAAAATAAAAGCTCTAAAGTCCCCACTGTACACTACCTGCTCAGCATCAAACTGCAAACAGATCCGTTAGATACTAGCTGGTGAACATAGTGGAGCATCTAGCAGCTAAAGAGCCAGCTACTTCACCCAGAGACGGTGAGGAGACCAAAAGCAGAGCTAAAAGGAGAGTGAATATTTGACTTAAATTTATCCGGGGGCACATGAGTTTTGAATGGATTACACAAATGACAAATAATGTGTTAATAAGTGAGTTTAAGAGGTTTAACAAGGCAGATTGTCTTTATGCCAAGCTGCGCTAACCTGCTGCTTTCTGTTGCTTCATATTTACTGTACAGACACGAGAGCGATGTCAATCTTCTCATGTAACTCTAAAGCTATAAAGAAAGTCATTAGTGAAGGAAAACAGTCCAAGGAAAGGAAGAAAAAGGAGATTGGATTCTCACCCCTCCTGCATGTTTACTGTTGAGCCAGAACATCCATCATTTACTCCAATTACTCCACAAGCTTTCCATTCACCTTCACTGATAGCCTCTCCTCTTTCTTTATTCAGAGATGACCCTCAGTTTCACGCATATTGGTTGTCTCCCCCCCTCCCCTCCCCTCATGTAAAAACACATACAAACAAACAGGCAGACACAGGTACCAGCAGTCCCAGTAATACCAGTTACCTTTCTTATCTCCTCAGAGCTGTTCTCTATGCCGGCAGTAAAGAGATTTTCTGTGTCGTTTGCCAGGCATCCGACTAATGGTATGTCTGCTTTTATTCAAGTTTATTTCGACACTCCTCCAGTTTTTCTTATCTTGCATGATCTCTTTGTGGGAAACATTTCCTGTGTTTTCTTTTTTTTGGGGGGGGGTGGGGGGGTTGACGTTTGGCTGCGGTAATTACATTGAACGTCTCCACGATTTTCAAATGCTAAAAATTCTGAAGGAGTTTCTGTTTCACCACGCACCCTCGGTGTTTGTTGTACCTTGTGTTGTTTTCAGCTCTCACCTCTAACAGCACCTGCTCTGCCTGCTCCTGTTTAATTTGCCTCTCTGATCCTGCTGTTTCTTCAACGGATCAATGTATGTGCCTTAAGTGAAATATATCTGCTGCCTCAGATATATTTCTTCGTGTAGGTGATTATGTGCACATATCCTAAGAGATCCTCATCTGCACTTTTTTTGTTAGTTTAAAATCATTTATTCTGGTAATTTCTTAGTTTGGGCTATACACAGTCTGTTTCACCTCAGCTTCTCACCCAAGGACAAAACAAGGGATTGGTGTGTTTAACTGGAATTATTCACTTATACCAAATTAATCTTTATTCAGCCTATTAATTTAATTTGAGTTAAATGTTTTTGTATCACCAAAATTGACTTTGTTCATCAAAATTTCAAAAATGCCCCAAACTCTCAGATTTCATCTTCTCCGGTGTGAGCATTTGGTGCTTTTCTCAGTTTCTATAAATGGCAATGGATATCTGTACTTTTTGGGACCATTGTTCAGACAAAACGAGACATTTGAATTCATCGTCTTTGACTTTTTACACATTATAATGGGCATTTTTCACCTTTCTCAGAAATTTCATAGACCAAATGATTCATGAAATAAAAGATAATTTGTTGCATATTAATCAATAATGAAAATAATCATTAGTTACAGCTCAATAAAAAGATCCTTCTTGTTAATTAAAATCCCACTTGACAGCGAGTGTTTGCTGTACCTGTTGTTTCACGCGGTAATTCACTGGTAAAGCCAAGCTGTGGATGCCAACTGCCTACTGTAAATAAGAAGTTCATCAGTATTAACAGCTAATGTACAATTTGCTGCTTTCACACATGGCCCGAGTCCATATGTGAAAAGGTGTTATTTTTCTTCTGTCTTTAATATGGTCATCTGTCACTGGTGAGTATCCTACTAGCTCAATGCAGAGTTTTCTTTTGGAAACAGCAGCTGCTGGGAGTTGAGTTCTTGTTTTCTGAAAAGATTTCTTGTCATTGTTAAAGCTGCAGTATGATGAAACACACTCTTTACGTTTTTGAAATGTGTTTTGAGACAGTTTTGTATCACCACTGTGTATCAGTCATGGATGATCTCACTTATGGCTGCACAACGCAGAACTGAATGCAAGTTCTGAAAGGTTATTTGGATATGACTGAGTGGTATTTATGATTTAGATCAATGGCTCAGGAACAGCCCGGCACGTGTTGGCAGTTTGATTAGTGCTGTCTGTACATCAGCAGGAGGAATTACATGTCATCCAATCACCAGGATCATCTGACGTGATGACGCAGAATGACAAGAAGTTTGTGGACAAACCACTGGGAACCACAGTTATGTGTGTTTCACTCCAGTTTGGACTGTAGTAGCCTGTGTGGTTTGGCTTAGTATCTGGTATTAACTTGAAAATCTTAAGAAGTAATAAAATGACGTAACTAATTATTGGAGGGTTTTTTTGCGGTGTCCTTACTTTAATTAGAAAGAAGGGTTAATTCAATATATACATTTTGTGTGTTTGTGTTTTGTATCCCAACACATTTAACCTAATTATGCAAGCTGGTTTTCCTGAGCTTTGTTTCTATAGTTTGTTTCAAGTAGTCTCAAATTCAGTTTATTTTGTGACCTGCAGTTATCTTGTTTACCTATTTTTACTGTCTTTTTATTGTTAATAATTGTTATAATGTAATGATGATACATTTTTAAAGAGTATACTTTCCTAACATACTGTGGTAGTTCAAAATGGCCATTATACACATATTTTAAAGATAATTATGATTGTGGAAATAAAACGACTGTACTTTTAGCTGTAGGAGGCTTTGGTCACTTGGGTCATCATTTGGGTCACATTTTTACAAAATCAATGCAAATCATATCTGTTAATTAAAGTTGAACTGGAACTTAGAATATATAGACATTGGTGATAGAGAGTTTTTTTTATTAATTTTAAATCTAGTTATTAGCTCATCTGGAAACCTATTGTGCTCACTGGAGAAAAGTACCGTCACACATCTTCTCTCACTCATAACTTTGTTATTGGGCGAAATTTTGCATACATACTACATTTTTGAAGATGGTGTGCTTGAACAGTATTATTGATGACCGTAAGGCCTTGCAGATTGATTCAGAGTCTTTAGTCTGGGCAGCAAAAAATTTAATGAAATGCGATTGTAATCGGATTTCTACAGATGCGTCTTATGCTGCGATCCAGACTGCTCGGAACTGGGAAATTTCCAAGTTGAAATATTCGACTTCCGACCTAAAAGCGTTCCAGGGGCATGGTGGTGCATGATGCCGAAAGTGAACGAAAAACATGGCTGACCGTGACAAACTCTTCAAGTGTACACACAGTTGCACTCTCAGCAGTGCCCTTGGTGGTAATTAAAAGGATGGCTGTTTTAATGAAAACAAGTGACATAAATAGCCTGTATGCAACTGTGTACCCATCAGTTGTTAATCTTCAAAAGTCAGTTAATGTTGTTGCCTATACTACCTAATGTTTTCAAATTTTGTGGCATTTTTAGTATTATACCGAATACTGCATCAGACCAGCTGAGCAGAATCCATCCTCCATGCTGTCAAGTGACAGTGCTGAACTCCTCTGTTTCATCAGACGAACTCCGCTACGAAGGAGTTTTGCACCATGACATGACAGCTCGATTGTTTGGAGAGATGATGGCTCTCTATTTCTCATGCTTTCATGTTGGAAAGCTGCCTCACCAGCGTACGTAGTTAACTGACTGTGTCGTTACCACAGCAACCAAGTGGGATAGGTTGGTGGTGTCTGGACACAGAAATCCGACGTGATCACTTGCAAATAACCGTGCACAGTCTGTCTTAAAGATCTGGAACAAAGCCTAAGACCCTCTGGTTCACATGTGTTTTGAAGTAGATCTGTGTCTCTGATGTGTTTTCACTGATTCCTTTTAAACCTGTGAGGTCATAGATTAATGAATACTATTGACCACTGCTGTTATATTTAGTTTGAACTCTGTTTGCTTTGAAATGGAGAAGGGAGGGATTGTGTCAGTTGTTTGTGTGTGGTCGAGCCATACTGTTGTGCTCAGGTGTAGTTAGTCTGCTTCAGTTATAACTCAAAGGTCAAGACCTGTATTGATCAAATGAAGTCAGAGATTAAAACTTAATGAATAAAGAAATTCTTCATAGAAAGTACAGACACCCAGCTCTACAAATACAGTCCTCCGTCCTAAAGCCACTCTGCTGTTTTAGCTCTGTGCCCATCTTTTGCACAGCTCCTATCACTCCCACTTCTCTTCCTCTCTCCCTGCTCTGCCTCTCGTCCCTCAGAGCCCTCAGACGAGCTCCATGTAGTCCATCTGCTTCAGGGGCTTCTCGCTGAGCCAGCCCTGCGGGGGTTTGCCCCCATGGCTGGGGACGGGGCCGTGGCCCACCACCTGCGTCACTGTCCCTACCATGACCGCCTCCTCAAGACTTTGCTAAATTCTGGACAGGAGCTCCAAGAATCCCTGCACGGTCAGCCTCTGCAGACCCCTCTCACTCACTTCCTGTTGCTTCCTCTTACTCCCTCTAGCCCCCTCCAGCCAGTGTTGGGGCAATTGGGACACTGTTAATGCCAGCTGAGCTTTGCATCTACTGCAGTCAATTTATTTTTTTTTTCAGTCCGGTTTGCCGCCTGTGCATTCATTCTTTTTTTTTTTTCTATTATTTTGTTACATCTGCAGCCCTGCTCCATTTCATGTTGTCATCCAGGTGTGAACATGTTCCTATTCTTCTTTGTTATTTTGCATGTCTGCTAGAGGGTGTACTTGCTTTGAAAACAGGAAATGTCCATTTTCTCCTGCATACTTAAAGTCACAGTGAAATGAATATCCTTGATCCTAATGTGCCGCATTTCTAAGTGACACTGGATCATTACGAGAAGGATTTGATCAGCTCAATGAGATTTTATTTGGCCCCTCAATAGTTGACGTGGTTTACCGAACACCTCCCTCGCCTGTGTTAGATATGGGGGAGGTGAATGAGGGAGAAATGAATAAATTATGAAATGGAAACAGGTTTTGCCCACTTAGATCCAAACACACACTTCTGACTCCTTATATACGGGGGATTTTAGCTAATTACCATTTGTTATACTGTGGCATTATTTATTGGTGAATGTGTAATGTGCTGGTTTGTGCATATTTATAATATTGTGTATGTGACAAGAAGATGTCATATTCTGTTCCTTTTTAACATCTGGCCAAGGACAGCTCTGTTCTGCTGATAAAGGAGCATTATACCTGTAAAATGAACTAATGAAATAAAAATAAATAAATATCTTCAAAGTAAGTGCAGTTTTATACAATAGGAGGGGTTAGCAAGTTGTCTAAAATTACATTAGATCGGATCAATGATGTAATGGTCATGTGATGGGTCATTAAAAATATGTTGACGTTTTAAGATAGTAGACAAGAATGGGAGAAAATGGACATATCTTGCAAATAACAAGAGATAACGGAACAGTTAATACAATGACACAAGATTAAAAGATTCTTTACATCCTGAAGTCTGTCCCCAGTCCTTCCTTGCACATGATTAGACACCTTTTGTGCCACTTTTGGAACTAGAAAAAGGTATAATATGGCAAACTTTAGTCATTTCAGCAAAATGAATCTGCACAGGGAGGACTCATCGCTCGACATGCATGCTGGACGGACACTTGATGACCAGCCAAACAAACCCTTCTATGGAAGAGTTTTAGGCTTGTCCAACTGTATTGTGTGCATGCTCCATCCTGAGCAGTGAGTATAGAGAAAATCGAAATAAATGCACTCAAAACTGAGCTCTGTATAAGAGAGTCAGGTGTTGATGGCACCAACTTGGCCTTCGCACCGGTGAGGTCCTGACTGGGCAGTGCTCTGTCCACCCCAGCACTCTGAAAAGTATTTCCTGGCCAAGTGGCAGATAATATTTGAGCATCTGTTGAAAGATTTGGGTCATCATCTCGTCCCTCATTTTAATTGGCTAATTAATTTGTGGCCTGTTCATAAACTGCCGATTTTGTAAAGTGTTTCTGGAGCACGTCTTAGCACGTTGTGTCACCTAACAGTTAGCAGTCAGCAGAGATGACTGTCCGTTATAAGTTATAGATGTTTTTATTTGCTGCAGGCATCGAGAAGATTGAGATGTGTTGCTTTGTCACATTGACTTTCCTGACTTTATTTCTTTGCTCTGTTAAATGTTACTGTCTTTCCTGTCCTCCTGTCTTCGTGTTTGCCTGTGTTGGGAAACGGTTGAGTGAGTGGTGCAGTGTAGCATCAGTGTTTTCTGCTCCCACTGCATCTGGTGTGTGAGCTGAATTTGATATCCACATAGAGAGGCTGCAGCAATGACAGGGAGAAGGGAGAGGCCATAAATGCTGTCATGTTATTTTTATATATACACGTCCTGCTTTAGTGTGTAGTAATGACAGAATGAACAGTTGAAGGTGAGGATAAATGTCACGTAGCGAACCTCAAGAGAGCACATCTGCTGAGGCAACAAAATATTGACTGCGAACAGAGTTTGACAACTCTTAAATGATTTATAACTTTCTTGATGTCCATAAAAGGTTTTGTGGTATTTACTGCACATGAATGATCCCATGAGAAGCATTAACACTAAGCAACTCCACTAAATCTTGGATATGAATATTATCAATGGGGAAACTCATATCTTGGCCCGTAAAGGCCATAAATGGTTCCTGTAGATTAAATGCTGACTGCAGTTTGTTCCGCTTGTGTCGTTATATTAGACACATTGTTTTAGGGAGTAGCCGTGGAAGAATCTTTTGTCATAGCACATGAGTCCTGGAGAAATGCATGGCTGACCAGCATGTTCTCTGGAGATATGGATGGATTGGAAGCACTGCTTCAACCTTCATCATCCATTCCCTTATTTTTCCTCATGGTATCGCTTCATCATGGTGTTCTTTGGCAGCTGCGCTGAATCACACTGGATTGTATTTGCTTTAAGTTTGTTTGTGAAAGTCAGCTTGCCTTAGCACAGTAATGTAAGTGTTTAGAAGTTTTGTTTCTCAGCACATACACAGAATTTTTGACATTTTTTAAAAGAAAATATACAGTACATGAATTATTTAATGTATTCATACAGACCAGCCCAAAACAAAATTAGATAAACGGACTATAGAAGGAAGATAAATATTTTAAAGATAAATATGTACAACAAGATTGATTGCAATCACATAACAATCCTACACAGCACAACTACAGAACACAATCACTTAAAAAAAAATTAAATCTACCTTTTTTTACGATACAAAGGTTGCGGTCAATTCACTTTCAATCCATTATCTAGTAAAACTAGATAAAATACTGTAATACAATTTTTTTCCTGAATGACAAATGTCTTTTAAATTGTCCACCTAATCATTAGGTCTACAACTCGCACTCTCTCTCAAACAGGGACGTGTGCCACCCCTGAAATCAGACTGGACATCCCAGGTGCCACCCCATTGTTCTAAACTATGATTGCTATCTGACTAATGCACAGGACTTTAGTTTGCACCAACTATTTGACAAGTATTTCTGACTGTGCATTCATTTCTTTTGTATGTAGCCCACTTTTGGAGGTACAGTTTCCTTTGAGGACTGAAAGAATATGGTCTAGATTGGTTTATTTATCTTTTAAATAACAAACAGGGAAAATACTGTAATGTTAGTAATTAAAGTAGATATGAGAAATGGTAATGCTATTTCGATGTGTGCACGCATGTACTTCATGCCACCCACGCATAAGTCAGTGCCCCACCTCAGCCACCCCAGTCAAAAAAGTGCCACTCCTTTCAAGGACACTTCAGCAGGCCAGATAATTGTTGTTCAGTGGCTTGTTTTTCATTCCTATGCTGGCGGGATTGTTGGATATCTAACTTTACCAGAGGTATACAGAAGGTGGAAAACTTGCCTCTGTAGCCTGTTTTTAAAAAAATAATAATTAAAGCATACATCATTTTTATACGTAAAATGATGCGACCGACTTTTTCAATTTTATATCCAATATACCATTGAAGCATCAGCATGGAAACGTAAGTTATCCGCTACTATGAACTGACAGTATCCTGATGTTGAATTTTGTTTATCCATTGAAAACTTAATAAATCATCTTATGCATTATCTGCTTAATATGTGCAGATATGTAGCTCTGTAGTTGTTACAGGAATTGATCTTGATTATCATATCCAGTGAACACATTAGTCTACACCAAATCGCTTTCCATACAAGTCATGTGCTTGACTTTTGTGTTTTGGTGATTTTGCACTTTAAATAAAACTTGATTGATTGACTTCAAACATGCATACTGTATATATGTTAATGAAAACTTTTTCATGTGCTTTGAATTAGAGTGAATTGGTCCACACCCTCTTTTAAATAATCAGAACATCCCATTTTTGTTCATATGGTCTTACTAACCAAAAACAGAAATTAACAATATTTTGTAATTTTGGCTGGTAAGTTTGTGTAGTGCTGCTACAGTCAGAGGCCACACAGTAGGTAAACTATACCAGCCAATAATCCTTACAGTAGCCTAGAAGTCTGTGTGGCTAGTTAACAAATAAAAATGACTTACAAATTCTGGGATCTGCTTGTCAAGATGACATTGAGAGAACAACCAACATGCACAGAGAGCTGCAGTATCACAACTTCTCCTCTTTTCCTGTCTGATGGACAAGTGGTACGATCTGCTGTATTTCTGTCTGTCCGGTCTGCTGCAGGGTTCGAAGGCTGCTCCATGGTGCCCTCTATCTACCCAATGGAGACACTGCACAACTCGCTCTCTCTGAAGCAGGTGGACGAGTTCCTCAACAAAGTGTGTGAGAGCAGCAGCGAGGCCCACGCCAAAACCATGAAAGGTAGGCTTGTATAGTGAAGTAGCAATAACTATTATAAACATACTTATCTTCATTTGTTTGGTTTAGTTCTCCACTAGTTACAAAATGCAGACAAAAGCTTTGTTTTGGGAGAAAAAAAGTTCTAGTGCAGCAAATATTTTAAAGATTGTAATGTGTCCAAAAGTATTTGTAAAAATTATAAATTTTATCTTCTGAAGCTGAGCTCTTCTGCAAGATATGTGTTTTTAAACCAATTTATTTACACATCAAGTAACTTTGATGAATATTTTTCAGATAAATATATTGCACTCTTATTTGGACAAGTGTTGTGTTGGCTCTGTATTCCAGCACATATATGTAGTTTAAGTCCTGACTTTCACCTTTTAAGGGTGTTTCGAGGCTGTTCAAATCCTCACTGGGTGAACGATCCCCCAGTTTTAGGAAAATATGGGCAGAAAATTGTCTTCTACATACACACACAGGGACGAGTTTATTTTAGAGGCTAAATTTTGGGGATGCTTATGACTGCACAAGTCATTCCCCTGACCTCAATCTATTCATGGCATTCACTTTCTGAAGACCAGAGGGAAGGTAAAAAGTCTAAAGGATGAATGAGTGAATGGCACAGCATTATTAGGGAAGTTATCAATCGTCAAGTCCCTGATTGCAAAGCATTTGCAACCAAATATTAAATATGATGACTATTTGAGTTTATGTGAACTTGTCCAATTCTTTTCTGTCCCTAAAAGTGAGCGACTAATCGCAAAAAGGGCTACAATTCCTATAATGTTGTTCTGGTTTGGATGTAAACACCTTAATGCTGAATGTCTCCTTTGGCGCTTTAACGCAGTCATTGTTTTGTTTCTAATCAGATATGCTGGAGTCGACTAACTCAACTAACTAAAATATTAAACACTGCACAGTGGTTCTATGAATGACATTTGGAAACTGATCTAAATATTGTTTTGTCTGTCTTATCTCCAGCCCTCTCCAGCCTGTTTGACTCTCAGAGTCAGACGTCTCTCTACAGCCCTCAGCAGCCTCTTTCCTCCTCTGGATCTGAAACATCTCTTCAGCCGCCAAGCCAGCCTCTGTGGCGTGAGTGTTTAAAAGATATTATGGCAATGTGCAATATGTAGGCTTACTTTTATACTCGTGATAGATAGGTCGGTAGTGATTTGGTGCTGGAAATTAAGACCAGAAAGAAGTTAAATCTAACTACAGTGAAAGGAAATACTGTTGTGTGTCAGTCTAATATATATTTTGATCTATATACACAGCTTTATTTTTTGTGGGTTATGTTTAGATTGATTTATTGTAAAATAGAAAAATAAGAAACCGATTAGAAGAACACCCTTTCTGGCAGGTAATACCTAAATGTACCTATCACTCTAAATAATTTCATGTGTTTACTGTTTAGTGGTTATCAGTTTCAGATTCTGCCTTTTAAAAAAGGCTTTTTATCCTCAGTCCTTCCTTTGGCACTGTGCAAATGAGTAACTGTACAAGTAAGAAGCAGAGTGATGCTAAAAAGGGCAATGCATGCTCAGGCCTTCCACACCTTCTGCATGACCCGCATAATTTATCTGCAATGACCTAGTGGTTACAGATTCTAACTTTATCATAAACATAATCTCTCCCCACATCAGCTGAAAGCCAAGTGTCCTTGAACCAACCTCAGAACCAGGGCTGCTAATGATTATTTTCATTATTTATTAATCTGTTGATCATTTTTCAATAAATATATTGATTTTTATGTGGAAAAGAGCTATAAAGCTTTGCTCACAGCGTGTACTGCAGAGTCGTAGGTGCTCCTTGCTGCAAGATGAATCACTGACAGTGTTTGTGAAAGTGACCGCACACTCAGACCATAAAGATATGATCCGTTTACCCCAACGAGAGCTTTAGACGGTGCTTCATCAGGCTCATGAAAAAGAGATTCTTGTACTAATCATTGATGGCATACTGTGTTTTGGGAGGGGGTTTTGCCCTCAATTTATTTAGTTTTTATATTTCATATTTTTAATTTCCCAGATGTCTTTTAGAGTCAAAGACTGGACAATCCAAGATATTTCATTAATTATAATATGTAGCATTTGATCTAATAAATTTATGAGAATTAATACCAAATTATGAATTTTAATATTCAGAAAATATTAATTCACAAAGCTTCTCGTTTCGCGGGCTACCACCCGAGATTCGCCCAGGGTTTTGGGATTCTTTGGGTATGGTTAATAATTTAGACAATTATTCACTAGTGATAAGTCGGTTAACAATCGCTCAATTATCTTAAATGAGTCAGTCAGTCTCATATCGAATGGGTAAATTATCGTGGCAGGAACTTGGAGTTAGGCAACACACACACAATTCCTTTGATTACAGTGAAATTTATTAGCTAACTAAGGTGACATAAAGAAATACGGTTAAATATACATCAAAGAAATAAACAATGGCTAAACAGTGAGAATGTGGGCTCTATTGTGGGAGAATTTGACTCACACGGGCAGCTAATGAACGCAAGCTATGAGTTTTAAGGACTAAAGATAATGGACTAACAGACTATTGGACATCACTGATCACAGAATGCCTTGGTTTGCATGGGTCCCCACGCTAGCTGCCCGATTCCTGGCTTTCTGCTAGGGAATTTACGGGGGTTCTCCGTGTCTTGAATGAAGAAAAACCCTCAAGTGTTGACCGTCCTCGGTCTGGCAATTAGGCTGTTCTTTCAGGTGTCCTTTGTTACTGCTGGCGGCCCACGTGGCTGAGTCCGCCGTCAGTGGGATTAGCTCGACGAATAAAGCTTAAAAGAACTTGGAGGTTCTTCAATTAAACTAGTGTAACTTAACGGACTGATAACTTTTAACAAAAGAAAATAAAAAGCAAGTAAAGTTGCTGTAAACGGAAAGCTGAGGTCGCGGAACTTGGATAGAAACGAACAAAGCCTTAGTTGCGCCGGGTCGAACATCTTAGGGTGTTACAGGGAGAGGGAGCACGCTGGGCGCGTGCCGAAGCGCAGTTGAAGAGAACAGGAACAAGAGACCGAGACAGCGTGGGTCGCTGCTTTTGTCTGTGGTTCCCATAGGGCAATCCTTTGTTTCCCATGAGGGAGGGCTTGTTTCCAATTTCCCGAGAGACCGTCTTTCTTTAGACATATTAAAAGTTAATCAAAAATCTATTTGCGCGTATTGTAATCAAATATCTTCCCACAATCAAACCTTAATTGTCAAACGGTTGTACCGTTCTTAGTTTTAAGCACTTGATCAAAAGGAAAACAATCGTCAGTAGTTAGACCTTAAAAGGTTAGCATTTCATAGGAATCACATCAGAGGAACTTAACTAGCTTTCTGGATATACTGGCTGTTACACGTTCTTAGAGAAGCGCAAGATACGCAAATGGCATCAGATTATGGACAAGATAAATACAGAGTGACATTTATACATTAAACGGCATTTCAGACAATGGAATGTAATACTTATTTTGTCCACTTGGGGGAGATCGGGTTACATGAGGATAGCTTTGATTAACCCTAAACAATCTCTTGCTCAGGAGCTGGGGAATTTAGTTATTTAACCTTAAATTCGAGCTGGAAAATTGCTCGAGTAGTACAGGATGACATTTTTTTTATCATCATTTCTAAAGGAAGTGTCATAAAGTGTTGGGAACAAAGCATTGATTACAACAAAATGAATAAAGGTCAGGGATCCTTGCTGAAAATTAAAGCACTGCAAAATTAACTTATTTAGATTCTTTTCAACAACAAATAACACCAACGTGGTAACATAACTACTCAAATGGAGTGGGGAGACCTAGTCAAGTAACTAAAAGATTTAATTAAACCAGGTAATGCTTTGAGTTTTGAGGAGACAGTACTCTTTATTTACACAAAGAGTTCAGGCAGTCTTTCGGGTGTCCTGGAGTTCCTCACGAATTTACAACTGGGTGTGAAAGGAGAATATCCTTTGATGTGCGATAATTCAACAAAGAGGGAGGTCAGTTGCCATGGTTACGTGTGTGGGGGGCACCTGCCCTCTCTTAAGAAGAGTTCCGATAGGCTGTTTAGGAGAAGCTAATCTCTGTTTAGTGTTTCTTTGTCATTTTAACAGTCAGCCACCAAGCGTTATCTGGCTGCGGCATCAGAGGTGGCAAGTTTTATGATCGAACTGCCCAGAAACAGCACTTGGGGAAAACAACCTTTCAACCCCCCTCCTTTGGGGTCTCTTCTGCCGTCTGTTGAGGGTTGTTATCTCACCCCCTCCTTTTCTTTCTCCCAGGGAGAGAGAAAGAATTTGGAGTAGTCCAAATTTATTTGATATAAAATGCACAAATCCACACTGTTTGTACACTACAAATATTAAACAGAAAAGCAGCAGATTATTTAATTTGAGGAGCTGGAACCTGAAAATATGTGCCTTTTCTGTTTGATAAATTACTTACATGATTAATTGAGTTGAGATTTTCTTGTCAGCTGTTGTTTTACAAAGTAAACACTGATTAATTGTTTATCAATTCATTGCTGTACTACTGCTCTGAACACCCCAACCTGAACAGCCATTTTTAAGTTTCTCTGGGTTAGGAGGATTATCAAAAAATTTAATTAAAATGTGCATATTAAATAATAAGGAAGGCTGAGCTTTTCATGAACAGTCTGTCGTCTTACTAAATGAGCTAGATCTCAGTAAATTTTTAATGAGACCCATCAAAAAGCCCTAAAACTGTCAGACAAGCTAAAGAACAGCAGAATGTAAATGTCTGGCCACCCTGTGGGATCAGCATCAGCAATAAAACTTCAGTAAAATAG
This sequence comes from Micropterus dolomieu, assembly GCF_021292245.1. Lineage (NCBI taxonomy): Eukaryota > Metazoa > Chordata > Actinopteri > Centrarchiformes > Centrarchidae > Micropterus > Micropterus dolomieu. Next base: position 8,211,893 of record NC_060171.1, read on the forward strand.
GACTCTGAGAGAACATCACATCCCCTTTAATAACTCAGCCCTTCCCTTTTTAATGTGGTCACCCTCCTTTTCTTTCTCCTCTCTTTTCTGCGATCCATTTTTAGGGCCCGAGCATGAAACGTGTGAGGTCCCTATTGAAACTGAAGGAATTATATTTCTTTCTTACTTTCTTTCTTTTTTCGCGCACAGGCGTGGCAAAATGGCTCGCTAGCGCCCCCTACAGAGCAGCCCCCGGACAAAGTTTCACCTACATGTATGAAATTCCTGTGGTGTACGGTATCATGTCCAGACGTACAAAAAAGCCTCTTGGAGCCATTGCCTAAACCGAACAGGAAGTCGGCCATTTTGGATTTAATGGTCATTTTTGGCGATTTACACACTTTGTACTTTAACGAACTCCTCCTAGGGATTTAGTCCGATCAACTTCAAATTTTTACTGTGCAGTCTAAACCCATTGACAATTAAAATTTATTCAAACAGTTACTACCAGTCGACCAGTTTGCCCATGGCGTGCTGTCAAAAATCGATTATTCGCCATGAAACAGGAAGTTGTTATAACTTCAGTATACATGCAGACATCTGGACCAAATTTGATATGTATATTAAGAGTCGCACCCTGAACACATCTATATGCCAATATTCACTCAATGTCATAGCACCACCTGCTGGCAACAGGAAATGACACGTTTTACACTGTAATGTACTACTCCTAACAGATTGGACATATCAACTTCAAAACTGTCCCAGAAAACCCTTAACACATTCATGAGGCCATGATGTAAAACTTGTGAGTTTTCGGTAAACGTCGTTGTGGTGGCATGGCAGCGAAGTTCCACGCTTCACCGTGACACAGGATGTTGTTGTAACTCGACTGTACATGCACAGTTCTTTACGAAATTTTACACGTTTAATAAGAGTCCCGCCCTGAACACATGTACATGCCGACATTCACCCATAGTCATAGTGCCACCTGCTGGCAACAGGAAATAGCCTTTAACGAAGCAGCGCCCATGGCTTGTTTCATCTACATGTATGACATTGCTGTGGCAATTGTATCATGTCCAGACGTACAAAAAAGACTCTTGGAGCGATGCCCTAAACTCAACAGTAAGTTGGCCATTTTGGATTAAATGGTCATTTTTTGCGATTTACACACTTTGTACATTAACAAACTCCTACTAGGGATTTAGTACGATCAAATTAAAATTTTCGCTGTGCAGTCTAAACCCATTGACAATTAAGTTATTAAAACGGTTAATACAAGTCGACCAGTTTGCCCGTAGCGTGTCATTGAAAATTGGTGGTTCACCATGAAACAGGAAGTTGTTATAACTTCAGTACACATAATCACAGTGTGTGTTACAATACTCCCACTCTAAACACATCCACATGCCAATATTCACTCAAAGTCATAGCGCCACCTGCTGGCAACAGGAAATGACACATTGTATTGTATGTACTACTCCTAGCAGGTTGGCCGTATCAACTTCAAAACCGTGCCAGAAAACTCTTAACACATTGATGAGGCCATGATGTAAAACTTGTGAGTTTTTGGTCAACGGTGTGGCGGTGGCATGGTGGTGAAGTCATTTTTGGATGATTTACAGGCTCTGTACTTTAACGAACTCCTACAGAATTAGTCTGACCGACTTCAGGTTGTCGCTGTCTACTCTAAACCCGTTGACGATTAAAAGTGGAACGGCAACCCCGTGGCGTGGCACCCAAAATCAATGATTTGAAAGAGGATGTTGTTGTAACTTCAGTGTACATGCTGACATTTGCACCAAACTTTACGTGCTTGATAACTGTCCCACCCCGAACACATCTAAATGCCAATATTCAGTTATAGTCATGGCGCCAAGTGCTATGCAGCGCCACAAAGGGGACACAGGAAATGATAATTAACACCTTTGTGCAGCGTACGAAGCACGTGGCAAATTCACAGCCACATCGGCGGAGCTCCAGAATCTGCAACGCAGGAGCCTCACACCTCAACGTGCTACACGTACGAGGGCCCACTCAACACTGCTTGCAGCTTTAATTTAAATTTTATTTTTTATCCCTCTGGGTGGTGAGGTGATTAATTTATCTTCCTGCCAGTGTTGTTGATTGATTGAAGCATCTACTCTAGCTAGCTTTTCCCTTTTACATCCATCACTTGTGTGTTTTATTTACATTGCGCACATTATGTGGCCTTTTTTAATTTTTCTGTTGATCTGTTCTGCCTTTTCATTACCTGCTTCAGATCTGGGTTGCTGTAAGAGCTAATAACTCTCATTTATCGCACGGTGTGCAGGCAGGGATGCTGGAGGCTACGGCTGAATGAATATGACACTTGTTCCGACTGTGGTGTGACACTGTTCGCTCTCCTATTGGCTGTACTTAGAGGAGAGCTGGTTGCACGTGCATGACTACGTCACTCAGATTAAGCCCAGACTGTCATTGAAAATGTTTTAATGTGTCATACTATAAAATATTTCTCTCTAGTGGAGAAAATCTGGCTACATATGGGTTTAATATTCATAGTTTTATTGACGTATGAATGGAGAAAATACATCATTTTGAAATGTAATGTTAGTGATCTTAAATTAAATTTTGTCAGATTATTGATGTACACAATTGATGTACATAATGTGTACATGTGGCTTGATTTATGAAACCCAGAAAACTGTTTTCATAAAGTTCTCCATGGCAACAGAAGATGAAGTGGCGAGGGGATGATGCTGTAGTCTTCCTGCTTTTGTACCAGATCACTCCCCCCACATTGTTCACTTTGTGTCCCTCCACATGACGCGCATACACTAACCGCTGAGGGCGCCACGCAATTCCAGCAGGGTTTGACAATTGTTGTAGGATTTGTACCAGAGAATTGATCTGTTGTGAAGGTCAGAGCTGTTTGTATGATCTGTATGTTATGTGCGTTAACATCTGTGTTTCTGAGTCACAAAGATAATTGAATTTTCTGTGTTTGTGGTTTTTTTTTAAAGATGGCAGTATCCCCTCCAGTGCTGTTTCCAGTGCTGGCCCCTCCTCGCCAATCACAGAAAGCTCTGGCCTGAACTTCAGCTTCAGTGAGTAGACTGTCTGTCTAAAAAACACAAGGACTTCTGGGTATCTAAGGGCACAAGCTGAAGACCTTAATCTCTCTTTGCTTTTCTCTGTCCTTCTGCTCACATTCACACAAAAAAACACTGGAGGAGATGCTGATTCTGGAGAGAGGCCACTCTGCCTCAGGTATTACAAAAACTCAGACTGTAAATACAAGCACTTAAACTTGTACATGGACTCTTCGGCACTGTACATCTGATCACCACACTTTCCCTGCCCCGTAAAAAGACAAAACACTGGATCTTCACCAGTTCCAAATCTCTCATAACCTCGATCCTCCTCTTCAGTTTGTCGACACATTCATAAACCAGCTCTGACTGAGTAACTGTGCATCAAGCCAACATTAAGACCAGTTTATTTTTTCTTTAGTCTATTTTAGAGTCTGCCTACGCTACAACAGCAACAGTGCTGGGGTTTTTTCTGCCCAGATGCTGTCTCACACACAAGCTGCTTCAATTCTGACCTTAAACATGTACAGCTGTGCTGCAGCAAAGTGACTAGCCAATCAGTGGCCACCCTGAAACAAAAACAGGCTGTTTTGGAAATTCAAGTAAAATTTATTAAAATTTGACCGCTTGAGTTTCTGATGTGTTTCAGCCACACATATAGGCTGAAAGTTACAGCCTAAAGGAATAGTTCAACATTTTGGCAAATACACTTAATTGCTTTCTTAACGAGAGTCAAGATACAATGATTCAGCATAAAGCTTAGCATGAAGATCGGAAACGGGTAACAATCTAGCCTGGTAGGTAACAAAACAGCATCTCTAATCAACACTACATCTTGTTCGTTTAATTCATACAAAAACCAAGGTGTTAAAATGATTAGTGGTTTTACAGTGGGTTATGTGCTGGACTATTTCTTGGCTGGGTGCAGTAACTTACTGGGGCATATAGACATGAGATTGGTATTAATCGTCTCATCCGACAGTTTGTATGAAAGCAAATCAGCACACTTCCCAAAATGTCAAACTGGTCCTTTTAGACTATGTACACATGCTTTAACACTGCACGCCTGGTTTATAAAAATGACTTGAGGTTGCAGTCATTATTCTGAGACCATTTTGAAACTGTTAACAAAGGGGCATGTGTAGCCCAAGAATACTGGGCTGTAAAATACAAAGATGAACATCTGACACTTTTATGATTTCAGAGATTGCAAACTAATTATTCTCAATCTGGAGGGATTTGGGTTATCATTTTAAAGTTATACATTTGGCACACGTTAACTTACTATATTAAAGTTGTGGTACTTTTTGTTCAGGGGATTTTTAGTTCACTTCATACAACCAAAATAACAGGTTTCTTTTCTACAGGTATTTTTTGTTTAATGTAAAACACAAGCCAGTTTGATCAAATTGTATTAGTCTTTTCAATGATAGTCTGCTGTTGAATGGAAACAATATCTTGATCTGTAAATGTGCCTTTAAATGACATTTGAGAGAAACATTTTAAGTATTGCGGACACTGTGGCCTCCCTGCTGTATTTTTATTACTTTTTCATTTTGGGGGGGGTTTACAAATCAAAATAGATTTTGAATCTTAAATGTAGTTTTATTTTAGACATAAAGGGAAGAACCACTTGATTAAGTAAATAGTATAAATGTACTTTTACCTAATGACGACTACCTGACAAGTTTTTTTCAGTTGTGTTTAGTTCTATTTGTTTTTGTGTCTACAGTCTGCTGTCACACCAAATTACATGTGTATTAATTAATTTTACATTAATCAAGTGACTGTTTCTAATGATGTAATGAGTCATACTCAGGTAGACATATCATAAATCTATAGATGGAGAGTGGTTTTAGCAGTATGTGACTGAACTGGGGGTCAATTCACTTTCAATGAAAATTAATAAATTCAGTGGTGAATTTACTTCAAAAAAGTCCAAAGAAATACCTTTACGGCTTTGACCATACATTTTTATAGCTAAGTGCTGTGATTATGACCATTATGTTCAGGCAGTACTGTCTGCAACACCAAAGTGAAAAGGGGAGAAATAAAACAGCTCCCTGCTCATTTCACACTGGTGAAATTTAAAATGACCCCTAAAACCTTGGAAACACCTACTGTAGAACAAGTGTGTGTGTGTGTGTATATATATATATATATATATATATTTTTTTAGTCATCATGGAAAGCGTTTTAGATTTGAATAGGAATAATGTTTTTTTTTGTTGTGTTTTTTTTTTTTTTTTTTTTTTACCTAAAGGTGGGTTGATGTGGGTAATTTTAGTTTTGTATTTATGTGATTGTTTAATGTGCTATTTAATGTCAGCCAAAGAGGAAGGGTGTGTTTCTGTGATGAGTTTGGCTGCTGGAGAAAATGTGTAACATTTCTGTCGATCTCTTGAGGTTCAGGTCGAGCTGTAATGTTGGAAAGAGGTGGAGGAGGTGAAGGATAATAAAAAATAAATCTATAAACAGTGGAAACATTGTTCATTTTGTTATCAAGCACAACAAATCACATGTGTTTGCAGCTGGCAACAGGCCTGTAAGTGTGTGTGTGTGTGTGTGTGTGTGTGTATTAATGGCCCACAGTCCAGACACATAAGCCTGTTATTGCTCCATAAACAAAGCTCCTTGTCACCAGTCTGCCAACACACACCTTTCCCTTCCTGTGTCAGTCCTCTCTCTCTGTTTACTTTCCTTTCTTTCTTTTTCCTCCTCTCTTCTCTTCCATTTCTTTTCTTTTTGTTGCACTCCTATCCTTCTGTCTCTGGTCTTTTTTCTTCTCTCGTCTTCCCATTGTTTCCTCCTCTCCTTTCCTGTCTTTTTACCTCACCCCATTTTATTCCTCTTACCCTTTCTCGTTTTTTCCTTCACCTTATTCACCCATTTTCGAGGCTATCCTTTACTTGTTTCCTTTGCTCTCCTCTCTTCTCCTTTTCTTCGCTCCTCTCCTCATTTGCTCTTGTGTCCTGTCATTTCTGCATCCTTGCTTCCTCTCCCCTCCTCATTTCCAATTCTCTCTACTACTTTCATTTTATCCTCTTCTCCTTGTCTCTCCTCCTTGTTTCCTCTTTCCTCGTCTCCGATCCTTGTCTCCTCTTCTCATTGTCTCCCCTCCTTGTTTCCTTTTCTCCTCTCATTTACACCTTATTTTTTCTCTTATCCCCCTCTTTCTCTCCCCTTGTCTCCCCTCCTCTTTGTCCTTCCCCTCTTCTCTTGCCTTTTTCCCTTCTCGTCTCCCCCCATCCTCTCCCACTCCCACTCCTCTCCTCTCCACGCAGCTTTTAAGAATAGTGATGACTCATGCCTCTTCCCATTGCGCCCATGTGTTGCCATGGTGACGCCCCCAGATGTAATTGACTCCTCCTGATCAACGCTGGGTGAATCGGGGGAGAGAGAGACAGACGGAGAGAGACGCCGACTCACCGGAAGCCAAAAGCTGATGTCATTTATTCTGTCTGAAGTCTTTCTCTCAGGCTTTATTTCCAACATTCACACACACAGACTGAAACACACAAATGTCCATTCATTCTGTCTCCATCTTCCCTTATCGCCACACATTTTAAGTTACACGCACACACACACATACACAGCCCTCTCTCTTGCTTCAGTACAAACCTGGTACAAACTCTACAGTAGCTAGTTTCATTCACAGCGCTCACAGGACGACAATTGTGTGGCCGCAGGTTGTTTTGTGACCTTTTATCAAGTTGTTCTTTCTCCAGTAGCAGAGTCAAAGAAAACAAACGTCATTAAAGCGGCTGGCTACAGAAATGTTGCAGCTCAGTCTTAAGAAATGTAATCAAAGACAAAGTTTGTGAAAAATGCCAGTAGGTCTTTCAGGGTGAAAACCCATTGGATGCCCTTTTCATGCACCCCCCAACATTTAGCTACAGCAGGTGACTTAGGACCGGCTAGTGGTGGAAACACTGGGATTTGTCAAAAGCATAAACAGTTTAACTTTATGCAAATGAAGATGAAATTCATTTCCAAGTTGTGTAGTGATTTAAACTAGTAAGCTTCCTTTTGTTCCATACTGAAAACCTTTTGAGGATAAGTCAAGTATATTGTAAACACATTTTTGAGAACCTGGACCCCACTATACAGAACTGTTTTAGGTGTGGGGAAAAAGCTGTGTAGCAGCAACAGAGGCTGCCTAAACCCACAGAAGAACTGTAGGTAATTCTCCAAGATGTTTCAGTCCTGTGATGTGTCTCAAGCTGCCCTTTTGGGGCAGAGTTCTAGCAGTCAAAAGTACAAGAAGAAAGCCATTAGAGCCATTCTTACTTTACAGCATTGTTCCACACCTGCCTAAAACCTTTGCATAGTACTGCATATTACAATAAAAAGACAATAAGTCTTAAACACTACTACACAAGCTGTTGGCGATGGACTTTGCAGTGCTGTGTCAAGAGATGTATGCAGCCACAAATGTGTTGAACACCAGTAAATGTCACAAATTGGTTTCAGTCCTGTAGAATTTAAAGCGAAAATCATTTGTTTGTAAAGATGCCCTTTTGGAACAGAGTTCCAGCAGAGAAGCTGAGGAAAATGGGTACACAAACAAGAATCTAAACTGTTCTGAAACCACTTTGTGGGGTGCTGAAAGCCCTCTCTTATTGTGAATCAGCCGGGCCAAATTTCAGATTAAAAGCTGCATTGAATGTGCTCTTGGCAGGATACTTTGACCACTGGAAGTATACAAGATAATAGACTCTTAGTCTTATAAGAGATGAATGTTAGGAAATGGACAAATAAACTACAGACTGTCATTTACAAATCTTATCCAACCTGCTTTAAAAATCCCTTTAGACATTCTCTTATTTTTATTTCTTCTGTCACATTACCTTAACATGTATTTTTAACTGTCGGAGGAGTCCCAAACCTTCGACTTCCCTCCTACTGCTCAGTGACTTAGCTTTGCACTCAGCTAATAGCCTAAAATATAAATGCAAAGAAAGAAGTGGGAGGGAAAGACGAGAGAGGAGAGTAACTATTAGTCGTGCTGATGAGACAATTACCCTCTTCTAGTCTCCATCCAAACCTGATAGGAAGGCAGGACGGTGTCCAGATAGACCTTGATTGCCACATCCTCTCCCACAACCCGTCCTCAGCTCCCCCATAACCCTTGTGTAAAGTCAATATGCGTTGTCATTGTAGTGGGGGTGGGGGGTGAGGAGGGGAGTTGTTTTGCTTGGTGATGTGGCAGTTGAGCAGCAATGTGTGGGCTCACCCTCCTTGAGTCCCAAACTGCATGTAATAGTGTAGCATTCAAGGTTAGAGGGGCTGCCAGTGTGAGAGAACAACAAATTTGTTCTTCTTTCTTTTTCAGTTTCAGAAAAAACACCCTTCGAGGGTGACACACTTGCTGCAGGGAAAGACACATGGAAATGAGAGACAAAGATAAACTAGCAGCCATTCATCACCTGCTGAAATCAATGCAGTGTGTCACAGCAGCAGGTGTAGGTGTGGATCCTTCAAAGGCTGATTTTGGAGCCGAAATTGATCTGTCTCTCCCACCCCACCCCTCAGGGATGTATGTAGTTGTTAGTAGTTGTATTGTTCTTCTCCCTCGCTGCTGAGTCAAAGATCTGTAAATATCAAATAGAAAATGTCTAAGCTATTTTGACATCTGTCCACCTGACAAATCAAAGCTGACAAACAAAATGGCATGTTGTCTTCAATACTGAACCCAATGGCTCATTTCCTTACTTCATATTTAAATTACTGCAAACCTTTGTACGAAAAGCTTTTAGTCACAAAAACCCACAAAGGTATGATTTTTAACATCAAACAGTTGGTGTTATGTAACATTTTGTGACAGATGGGGTTTATCTCATCGGTCTATGATACAGACAGATTCAGGTACGTATTTCAAAGTTTGGCAAAAACAACTTTACTAATGTATGTTGAACTACTTACAGTTTTTGCTTCAGAGGGCAGAAACTGCACATCTCAGAACACCATTTGTGAGACACTGCAGATGAAGTAATAAGGTGAGACCTTTTGCTTTTTATTATAACAACTTCTGTTTCTGCAAATGTTATAATTTTGCATGAGATAAAAGTGATGGAAAGGTCACATCCTCAAAATTCTGGCTATTTTTGCACAACCTTTATACATAAAACAAGACAAAGTCTTTAGGCACCACATGGCTTTGAGCTAAATGTTAACATCAGCATGCTATCATGCTCACATAAACAATGCTAAGATGGTGATGCATAGCGAGCGTATAATGTTTACCAGGCTGGTGGAAGTTTTCAGATATTTGTTCATAAACTAGTACTGGACAATTTAAAATCTTAACCTGATGATGGCGCTAGATCAGCGTTTCATTCCCTCCCACTATACTACAACAAATAAAAAAGGAGCCTCAGTTGAAATAAGATAAATTATTCAGGTCTACACGATAGCATCAGCAAACTGTTGTTTTTTTGTTTCCATACATAAATAGTGTTCATTCTTCGTTCCAGTCTTTCACGTGGTCATTCACACACCCCATGCAGTGGTTCCATGCCCCCCAGGTTGAAAACCACTGCACTAGATGAAAAGTGAAAGGGTCAGCAGTTATTACAATTCATCTTGAGGGGGGACATTAATGACATGACAATCCAGTCAATAGTTTTTGAAATGTTTCAGTCGGGACCATCAGGAATACTATACTATTACTTGAGCCACGATGCCAGTGTTGCTAGAAATCTAAATGTCACATTCAGTCCCTTCACACTGCAAAATTCATTCTTTATTTGCTGGATTTAAATTTTCCTATGTAAAATATATTTTTTGACTTGTCGAATTGAGACTTTCACAAGGAAAGGAACCTATGGAGGTTCCTGGATGTAGTTTTTAAAGGATACCGAACACAAATGGCATTAGACAGTTTATGAATGTGCTGTAAAAGGGCCCATGGGACTCCACATCACATTACTGCATAGTTGAGTTGCAGTCACTACAGGAAGCTGTTTGTCCACCAGCTGGAAATAATCACAATTAATGAGAATGCACAAATAAAGCAATAAACTACAAAAAAGGTTACAGCTCCTCTTCTCTGATGAAGACTCATTTAAGGGCCTTTCTGATTTAAACAGAGCAACTGGTTTTTGATAGATTGCTGAAATTAGCTTCAAATGGCAATATCTCAGTACAAATAAAACCTTATCAGAATCAGTTTTATTGCCAGGTATGTGTACACATATGAGGAATTTGACTCAGGATTGCACATTGCTCATGATGTGCTTACTCGTACAAAAACACAATAATAAAATAATATCATAGCACATATGTAATCTATCTAGATTATATCAGTGGAATGAAAATAATTTTATTTATTGTTAAATAAACGTATTTAGCACAATAAATTGGCTAGGCCATTACATAGCAGCTGTTATACACTGTAACTAAGAATTCTGGATTCTGTTGGATGCAAGATGGAGATTCACTTTTAGTAATTGGACAGTACAACCAGACATCTGTGACTTTCGTTAACTAGTGTGCCTGTATTAAACTGTAGGTAACTGCAACAGTCGGTTAGCTTATTGACAAATTATCACTACCAGGGTGTGTGGTAGTCAATAAGCGATAACAACCTCCAGACAAGGGGGAGGATAAAAACACAAGGAAAAGAAGCAAGTTAACAAAAAAAGGAATCATTTAAGACTAGTAAGAAGCATCCTTAGAGATGGTGTCTATATTATACACTTAGTCCACTAGAGAGTACTATCAAGTTTAATTTTGAAATGCAAACTACAACAGCACTGGTGAGACTGAAACGGAAAGGGTAGCTACCAACTGGACACTGATCATCGTCCTGATTGGTTGCACGTCTCTCATTTTGGAAAGCATCTGCATCTGGTAGCCTACTGCAGTTTTGCAGATTAGTTTTAAAAGAAAATGGGCAGCTTCCTGGTTCATGCAACAAAATTGTATTTAACGTAGAGAAGGTATTTCTTCGGAATGACCCAGCTTCTTTCAACCGGGTTATCACTGTGCTCATTCTCATCCTAATTAGAGGTCTGCACGTGTGTCCTTCATTGAAATAATCTTGAATTATTTCACTCACATTGTTTCGGCTGCGATGGACTGGCGACCTGTCCAGGGTGTACCCCGCCTTTCGCCCAATGTCAGCTGGGATAGGCTCCAGCCCCCCCCCCCCCCCCCCCCCCCCC